>NC_030681.2:154583249-154883249 GCF_000004195.4 Xenopus tropicalis
CCTTTTGATTTATTACTTCCTGTTTGCTCCTACAGCTGGTATATATACTTACCTAGATATTTTTTGGCCATACCTTAGTATGTTGAGTTTGAAATTTTTTTAGCTTTTGTTTGTAATCTACAATATTTTTTCGCCCTTCACCATTTTGTTTCCATTTTCCCTATTTCTTTGTGTCACTTTGATATTTGTGTCCAATATACTTTACCTCTATGTCATTGCTTTTCTGTGCACATTGGTCATTGCAGTCCTTAGGTTTTTTCTTGTAGGCATTACCTGCTTTTTATTTGTCTATATAACCCCATTACATCAGGTGGCCTTTGCTCTACCCACTAGTGCGGGCTTATTGGCTCCGTTATGCCCCATCAACACTAGAGACTATTTTTGTCTCCAGTCTGTCTACTTATTTTCACCTTCAACTCTGTATTTATTTTTAACTCTATTTCGTCTTCCTCCGGATTTCACCTTTGATGCTCCCGCTGAACTCTAGTCTGTTTCTCAGTTTTTTGCCCTCAATATACGCATTTTCCTCACAGCCTTGTTTTGTAGAATGCCAGGAGCGCCCCATTTGGGGTACTTAACGCATACAGTGCTTGCTATGTTTGTACGGCTGTGAATGGCACCCGCAGTGGTGTAATTCCATACCTAGAATGGCAAGGATCTTTAAAACAGCGCCTATTGGGGTATATGCGGCGGCCTTAATTTATTGGGTCACTGCTGGATGTTGCCTTTGAAATGGATCACACGCAATAGTACTGATGTTGCTGTCTTTGACATTATACATGCCCGATACAACACATCCTGGTACACTCTGTGATACAATTAACACCTTTGGGAGTTGTTTAACTGCTCCACTCAGCACTTGCCATGGTGCCTAATTGACCTAAGCTCATGCCTTGAGGAGTCCCAGTGTGGCTCTGTTCCATACATACAATATGTGCCACCACAGCATTCTTTATACTTGGCTCCTTTTTGGCTTGCCTTTTGTGTCAACTTATGGCTGTATTAATTTGTTTTTTCTTTCCTTTATTCAGATACAGGATTTTACTTTATTTAGCTTTTAATTTACTTTATTTTTCACGATTCATTTCCCATAATACTGTTTATTCTGTTTATCTTTATGAGTATTCCTTTTCTTTTCCTTTGCTTCATTCTTTAACCTTCAATGATAGTCCTTTTTCTACAGTTGGCTAACATTCTAGTTATTTCACCCCCTCACGCTATTTCACTGTTATCCACATGGATTTCTAAGCCGTTCCCCCACTGGGCGTTACTATGGTTACGGAGATATGCTAGGCTCCGCGTGATGATGTCACTCTTTCGCTTCGATCTGTCATGAGCCCCGCACCTCCGTTCTTGGCTACGATTGATCCGGTAACCTCTCTCCCCTGCCACCTAGACTACTAGTACTGTGCCTGCCTTTACTGTTGGACTGCTCTTTCCCAATGCGCTTACTTTCTATGTCTGTCCGATTCTATCGTTTTCTCCTGAGTGCACCTCTAAATGATCGAGTGTCTTACACTGTACTCTGCCAGCTAGTGATTAGGGCTAAGCCTATTGCTGCACTTATCAAGACCCTTTGTTTTCTGTTTCTTGGTGTTTTCTGCTATTTGAAGCTAAATCATCACAGGCACATAATAGGTAAAACAAGTAGGCAGACACACATTGTTTGTTCTGGTTACTATGACTACCACTATTCTTTTTGGCGCCCTTTGTTGAGGTGGGTTTTTAAAGGGGGTGGGTTCCCATTGTCTTTTGGTTTGTTTCCCTGAGGAAGAGCACAGTTGGTGCTCGAAACGTTGGATTTTTTCCTTAAATAAATTTGTTCTGGTGTGTGCAAGCCCATTTTCTTGCTATAATATATATATATATATATATATATATATATATATATATATATATATATATATATATATATATATATATATATATATATATATATATATATATATATATATATATATATATATAGTAAACTAGTGGGATCCAGGACAGACACTTTCTTGGCTTTAAGGCAGTTTATTTACACAGGGGGGCCCATTTCAGCATACAAAACAAATCATAAAAATAAATCCTGCCCTCTGGGCACTCCCTTCACACATTGGATGAGTTCCCTCACTAACCTGGGCCCCTTGTGGACTACCAGTGGGAAAACATAAATGTTGGGGTCACCCCTGTACTCACAACACTTCTGGGGGATTAGCTCAGCCTCATGGCTTTCCTTTCAGCTCCTTAGATCCTCAGTCTCTTGGCAGCTTTCTCAATTCTGGGCTCCCTCTGCTTCTGGCAGTGTCAGGCAGCCCCCCCCAGCCCCTCTGGGAGTCCAAACAGAGGTATCCTTCCTGCTCTGTGCCCTGCTCTGAGAGCCTGTCTCACACCTGCCTATACCATTAAATACCTTTTCCACAGGACAGCCTTCCTGTGGAAAGTATGCTCCAATAGGTGAGCTGGACTACTGGAATGGATCGCCTGATCCGTTTGTTCCTTCCAGAACCCTATAGCTTCCAGGGCCAGACAGCACAACCTTTTAAACAGAGCAAACCTTCTCTGTTTATCATCCTCTCCCTTAGAGATTACATCTCCCACTATGGAGAACTTGAAGGGAAAACTCACCTTTTCTCTCATTTGTTGGGTCACTCTACCACAATATATATATATATATATATATATATATATATATATATATATATATATATATATATATATATATATATATATATATATATAAGTAGTGAAGCGTCTACACCTTTCGTCAAACCGCCCACTTCCGGTAAAGTGACAGGTGCCCCGCCCCTTTTCTGGTCTAATGCGTCAGATGTCCCGCCCCTTCCGGTTTAAGTCCCACCCACTACACCCATCGATCGGCGCTTGAGCTCCGCCCAGTACACCCCACAGGAATGTCACCACGTGACCCTGAACAACCAATGGGATGGCTTATTTAAGGGCGGCACCACATGACCCTGAGCAACCAATGGGGATGTCTTATTCAAGGGGCGGCACCACGTGACCCTGAGCAACCAATGGGGATGGATTCATGGTTATTGAGGACATGCCCGGGCATGTATAGTGTTATGCCCGGACACGTCTGTGACTAAAAAAAAGGATTCTGCGCATTGTGGTTATAGTGGTTGTTGCATTACAATCATGCCACGACGGAGGAATAAAAAACACATATTACAAAGGCAATATTTTAACCCCAGAGCACCTGGCTCTTATGGCGGTATTGAAAACCTGTACAGAGAAGTAAAAAAACACAGGTTAAAAAGAAAAGATGTAAAAGAGTGGTTAAATCAGCAAGATGTCTATGCACTGCATAAGCCTGTTAGAAAGAACTTTAAAAGAAACAAAGTTGTGGTTTCAGATATCGACTCACAGTGGCAAGCAGATCTGGTATCCATGATAGATTTGTCTAAAGAAAATGATGGTATAAAATATATTTTGACAGTTATAGATGTCCTATCAAAATATGCCTGGTGTTGCGGCCTGCGCAATAAGACAGGGACAGCGGTGGCCACGGCCTTTCAGAGAATATTTGAAGAGGATCACCGAACACCGATTAAAATACAAACAGATCGTGGTAAAGAATTCTTGAATAAAGAAGTAAAGCAGCTTTTTGATAAATACAAAATAAGACATTTTGTTTCATCAGACACTGTGAAATGCTCTTTAGTGGAACGGTTTAACCGTACATTAAAGACTAAAATGTGGCGATATCTCACAAAACGTAACACTTTTAGATATATTGATATTTTGCCCAACTTGGTATATAGTTACAATCACACATATCACTCATCAATTCGGTGTAGACCAGCTGATGTTACAAAACAAAATTCATTAAAAATCTGGAAGAATCTTTACTATGAATATTTTTCTTCTAAAAAGATTAAACCCAAATTCAAAATCGGTGATGATGTCAGAATTTCTAAATATAAAGGAACTTTTAGTAAAGGGTATGAGCAGAGTTACACAGATGAAATATTCACCATTTACGATATAAACACCAGGGGGCTCAGACCGCTTTATAAACTGAAGGATCTGGCTGATGACCCCATAGATGGCTCTTTCTACGCAGAAGAAATACAAAAAGTTCCTCCAGATCAGAATCGCATATACAGAATAGAGAAAATTATTAAGAGAAAAAATATTGACGGCATTAATCTATTCTTTGTTAAATGGATGGGTTACCCCCCAAAATTTAATTGTTGGATTGAAGAGAATCAATTGACTGATTTATAGACCATGGATGAGGGATCATTCTATATGACCTTGCCCAGCAATGCATCCTCCAAGATATATCCTGACAACACCATATCTAATTACACAACTAAATTAGCAAAAAGTGTTGACCTTCGAGGGCCATGGGAAGTAGCCCTTACAGAAATACAATACCCCCACACATGGAACACCTTTGACCCCCATGAAGGTAATTTTGTCGTTGGGAAACAGGATGATCTTTTGAAAGAGTATCATATTAAATCGGGGTATTATAACACTATTAATGAGGTTGTGAAAGCAATAAATGCGAGACTCGATAGTTTAAAAATTCCACATGAGCATATTAAACTGCGTTATGATGATTTAGAAAGAAGCGTATCAGTATCTGAATCACCAATATACACTTTTGCACCCGGAGAAAAGCTTGCCCATATTTTAGGTATGGATGGTTATATAGCTCCATACGGTACCTCTCTACCAAAAGTCAAAAAGATTTATGCAGATATAAAAGCAGGATTTTACACAATGTTTGTGTACTCAGACATAATACAACATCAACTAGTGGGCGATAGTTATGTACAACTTCTCCGGACTGTAGAAATCAGTGGTAAAAACAATGAGATAATCACACAGCGATACACACGACCAGATTACATACCTGTATGCAAACAGCACTTTGATTCAGTGGCAATTTCAATTTATTCAGACCAGTGTAAACCAGTTAAATTCAAGTACGGTAAATGCCTGGTGCGATTACATTTTAGACCCCGCAAGGAACTGTCATACTAAAAATGCTGTCCAAAAGAACGTATGGGGATCCGGCTGTATATACCCATTATTACATTACACAAAGTGGCCATGGGCTGGATGGGTTCCGTGGCAGTGAATATATGTATGGAGCAGGAATCGGGGGTCTCTTCCGCGGTTTTTTTAGGACTATCTCCCCGATTTTTCGAAGAGGCCTAGAAATTATAAAACCACATGTAAAGAATGCTGCGAGAAACATAGTCAAAGACGCAGTTGCCAATGTCTCAACAGCTGTTATGGATAGAATGACCCGACCAGCGCAAGAACAAGAAGGATCAGGCATTGCATACATAAGTAAAAAGCCAAGGAAATATAAGAGGCGTTATAATTCAGCTTTCTTAACAATGGCAACCAATAAAAGCACACAACGTAAAAGACGCCGTGTGCAGAAAACAGCTAGACGTTCACCCGGTGACATCTTTTAAGAGAGCAACATGGCTTTTGTACACGACAGTTCTGATGAATGTGCTAAATCTGAACTGGACATCTTTCAAATACCTCCTACACAGACAAGTATTGAAAAATCCCTATATGTAGAGTCTCAGCCCATAGCGGCACTTGCAGACAATGCGCCGCTGGAATTTTTTATATCAGGGAGTGGTGAATATTATTATGACCTAAATAACACACTCTTGTACATACTTTGTAAAATTGTTAAACAAGATAACACAGTTATAGGGGATGGGGCTCGTGTGGGCTTTATCAATTACCCTATAGCCAGTCTCTTTAACCAAGTGGATATAACTTTGGGTGATCGACTCATTTCACAATCTGATAATCTATATACTTACAGAGCTTACATTGAAACCCTCCTGAACTATAGCCCACAAACTCTATCTTCACAATTCACGGCCGGCTTATTTTATAAAGACACAGCCGGCCATCATCATGATAGGACGCCTAATGGGGAAAATACAGGATTCAACAAAAGGGCCCGGTTTACAGCCGGCTCAAAAACTGTAGAAATTATAGGGCCCATTTATGGTGATGTTTTTAATTCACCGCGCCTGATTCTGAATGGACTTGATCTCAAAATTAAACTATCCAGAAATAAAGACGCTTTTTGTCTGATGACTGCTGATGCTGAACACTATAAAGTGCAAATATTACAAGCGGCCCTCTATGTTAAAAGAGTGCAGGTCTCTCCAGCAGTCAGAATAGGCCACAGCCAAGCGCTGTTGACAACAAACGCAAAGTATGCCATTGATCGAGTTTCTCTGAAAGTATACAGTATACCTGCAGGCACAAGGATCACAAACCACGAAAATCTCTTTCTGGGGCAAATTCCTAAAATTGTAATATTAGGATTTGTGGATAATGAGGCTTTCAGTGGAAGCTACCAGAGGAATCCATTATGTTTCCATCATTATAATATAAGTCACGCGGCTTTATATGTTGACGGACAACAGGTACCTGGTGGGAGAGGATTTCAGCCTACCTTCCAAAATGACGCAGCAATTCGTGAATACATGGCCCTTGTACACCTTTCTGGCAAGCAAAAATCAGATAATGGGATTTCAGTGGATCGTGAAGAGTTTATGAATGGTTTTACTTTATTTGGATTTGATTTATCACCAGATCAAGAACCCGGAGCACATTTCTCTCTAGTAAAGACGGGCAATCTAAGAGCTGAAATAAGATTTGCAGAACCTACACCAAACACCATTAATATGATTGTATATTCTGTAAATGCAAACATTATTGAGATCAATAATAGAAGATAAATATTGTATGACTACAATTAAAAATGAATAACTTGGAAATTACCCACATTATGAAATCAGATGCAATTGCCCAGAGAATGTTTATGGGTGTGTTTCCATGTGATTTATTACCGCGACATAAGGTCCAACAGAAGCCTGCTGCATATATTGTAAATACAGACAGTTCAGAAAAACGAGGCCGTCACTGGATCTTGATCATTTTATGTGATAATAAGAACTCTATATTTTTTGATAGCTATGGGTTATCACCAGAAAATGTTGTATTTCCTAAGGATTTTATACAATTTTTAAAAAGAAATTCTACAAGAATAACATACCAAAATAGACAGCTACAGGATACTGTTAGCTCATACTGCGGTCATTACTGTATATTCATGTTACACCATATAGCCCGTGGTGTGTCTTATAAAAATGTATTAAAATTCTTTAATAGTGATTTTAAAAGAAATGATAGAATAGTAAAACATTTTGTAAATAAACGTATGCTGTATTTAACATTTAGACTTAGACAGTGTTGTCATAACAATCAAACATGTATACCGTATTGTGAAAACACAGCTATGATCTGTAACTGATACTATTAAACTATACAATAAACTTATTTAATAATGGACAACATTTGTGTGTATTTTCTAAAGCAAAAGTGATACATGCTAGTTTGAGATGCAAAGGGGGGGGGGGGGGGGAAGTGTGACCGTTTCAAATATATAATCACTAATGACAGATGTATGCCCTTTGGCCATCAGTAACTGACCAGAAACAAAAGACAAAAGCACATATGCTATATCAATTATATTGGCAATAAGTACCACATGTGTCTGGGAGATATGACCTCGGGAACTGGCCAGAAACAAAAGACAAAGCACATATGCTATATCAATTATCTAAGCACTCAGGACACTCTGTGTCTGGGGACTCTTGACCACAGGAACATGATCAGGGACAAAAGCATATACAAATTAGCAACATATGTTTAAATGGTATCTAGTCTAATTAATTATAAGTTGAGGGGGAGTGTTAAATATGGTAATATCTAAAACTTATAATTTAAGCAGACCCAATAGCAGTGCAGATAGTTTTGGGGCGTAATTTAGGCCTAGCCAATCGCAAAAACAAGGCATCTATGGGCAGTAATACAGGATGGCCATAAATACAGCGTACCATGAGACCTGGACAATACAAAAGTTTTATTCACAGAAACATTTTTCTGACGATAAAAAAACAAGGTATGTATTATTTTATATCTTTCATATTTTTATACTTGTAGATTTATATATATATATATTTTTTTTTTAGTTATACCTTATTAATTGCTATATATATTTTTGTAATTGTTATATACAGAACATTTTAATCGCATTTATTTCTTAAAATTAATTATTATTTAGTTATTTGATGGCTTTTGTTCTATATTTTGTGCAACTAAAGCTTATTAAAATGTTATACTTTTATGTTCTGTTTATGCACATCATTTTAGTATACTCTGTAAACAGCCTGTTGTTCACACATAGAGGGCTGATGGTTTCCTAAAATTTAGACTGTTTTTCAGACGCTTATTTTAGTATATATTATAAGGATAACGTCCCAGCGTAGATTTATAAGTCTGTTAAATTGATGTAAATAATGTTAGTATAGCTTCAATATTACATTACATTATTTGTATTGTGTTGTATTTCTAGATGTCTCAACACAGCGCTAATAGCATGTTTAACAACTTTGGGGACATTACAGATTCTCAGTTAGGTATGTTTTTACTTTATCTTTCTATGTAGCTATCTATCATCTATCTATGTGTCTATCTATCTATCTATCTATCTATCTACCTGTCTTTACTGTATGTTTGATACAGTAATCATTGTTTAATTAGTAAACTTGCTATCTTTTTTTTTTATTTATTATTTCATTTTTGTTATAGCGGCTGTTATGGATGTTGTATTACCACCATTGCCCTATTCACAAACAGAAGATATTTTAGGACTAACAGCTAGAGGTAAGCGTACTGTATTGTTTGTACATTAATCACAGTTATTAGTATAGGGCTCAAATATAACGTATGATATCATAACCACGGCGCTTAGAAAACTATATTTTTATTTTAGACCTAAACATTCTTGACTGTGCAACTCTAAAAGAGCCCGACATTGAGATCATTGCGCATAATGTTGAGAGCCGTGCAACACACAAAAAACCATCACAGACTGAAAAAAGGGGGAAAACATTTCGTGAGTGTACATTAATAAGACATGTTGTTGCTTTGTTTTTGTTTTGTTTTGTTTTTTCACCAAGGTACCTAATTAGTTTATGATTTTGTCTCTTCAGGTAAAAAAATCAAGGCAAATAACGCATCAGAAAAGGAGAATATTCCCCCTGTAGAGCGTGTTTTGATGCCTTCAGCCCCACGTAAAGTAACCCAAGCTGAAATACACAATAGAACAACTAAAACATGTAAGTACAGAACTATAGCAAACTAATCTTCTTTTAAATAGTATTTACATTTTTTTTAATTCTATTTTTTCTTGTCTCTTTACAGCTAAGAGAAGTAAAACAGGCCAGATATCTGATACAAAAGAAAGAAGAGCAACCAAAAACATCACAAATCCTGTTGTTCCTGGACTCCACAAAACAGAAGTCGTTAAATCAAAGCCATTACTAAAAAATGATTTTAATGGATCAATAAGGACCTTGCCATTGTCTCCAGTTTCTAATCTTGATGAATCTACATCACAAGCTGTCAAGGGTGGTGAGTCAGCATGTATAATACCAAGTAATGTTATCAGGTATGTTCCAAAGCAGTCTGTTATACAGAGCACACCTTTAGCTGGTAGGGGTGTAAGTAATGTGAAGAGGCAACTCACATATGAAAATACCCCACCTGCTAAACAAAAAACGCGTCGCAGAAACACAAACAGAAAACAGTTTAGATGTTGCGTTACCAGCAGAAGGCCTGTATACTCACATTTTACATTTTACAGGTCTTAGAACTTGGAGTAAAAAAGTACAGAGTGCATTGAGTCATATGGGGAGTCTAAACCACAGATGGCTTAACATGGTTAATTTTTTAGGGCACCTTAACAGACAGGCCATGGCATTAGGTAGTACGGCGCCTGAAGAGTCTAAGGGTGCAGAGATAATAGCTGTTTCTGAAAAGTACACAAAATTAAGTAAGGTTCTTAAGGCTTTTGAAAAAGAAATAGGTGAAACAGCATGACTAAAAATGGTTGGTGGTGGTAGGTTAGAAAAATTTCCCAAACTGTCTGTGAACAGAACTAAAACTATCAATCGGGCTGTTAAAATGTTAATAAGTGCCAGGGCTACTTTGAAGGCTAGGGCACATAGACGTCTTTGTTGTAACAATGCAAATCTGCATGCTACAACATCGACTTCTTTACCCATTCAATCAGGGGTCCTCAAAACACATGACACACCACACAAATCTGATAGGTTACAAATACAGGCCACGCAACAGAATAGTGGGCGCAGTAATGTACAGGACAGTGACCAAAGACTGTGTTTGGAAGCTGTTAATGCTGATCATGATCAAAATACTGGTGTATATTTAGATGCTATTTACCATCAACAGAGAGACCTAGCCAACTTTAACGGTGTTATGTATATTGACCATTTTAGATTTATAAACTTAGACAGAATACACTCATTTGTGGATGCTGTTAATGCTGTGCATTCCAGTATTCAAAATTTACTGAACAGAACCTTACCAGACATAGCACCAGGAGATTTTGTACAGTTGCGTCTTGAGGGTGGGAATGCTTTTGACCCTGTATATTCCACAAAACAGTCTAGTGAAGCTTTTAATGCTGACACTTTTTTGAATTGCATTGCGAATGCTTTACAGAGTAATGCAGAATGTCTTGCTGGCAATTCTCTAAAACTTGTGGTAGTAGTGATCAGGAATAGGCGCGGTGGTGTGAAAAAACGGTTGCGTGCAATCCCTTACAGCAAAATTATCAGTGGTAAAAAGCAATGGTTGTATGATTTTAACAATTATACTACAAATCTGTGTCTGGCAGCCAGTCTATACGCCTTGATGGATAATGATGATGTCGGTGATGCCGTTTTACTAGAACGTGCCAAACAGTTACACAGGGTTCTAGACATACCAGAGGATCAGCTAGTGTCTTTTAATGACATTGCGGAGTTTGAAAATTACTTAAACGTTAACATTAAAATTCTGTATTTCAGTCAGGGGCGCTGGCAGTTTTATCATACAGGGGCGGCATCCAGAGAAAAGATTTTATTTGTTTTACACCATGAAAACTATTATTATGGTATTAAAAATGTGAAAAGTTTTATTGGTGAGTCATACTTTTGTGAGAGATGCAATTCTGTGTATCACCACAAGAATAATCATGGCTGTCAGCAGTTTTGTAAAGCATGTCATAGAATGGATTGTAGGGATGAAATAGGTATTCAGCCTAGGTGTTTTAACTGTCGTGTGTTTTGTCGTTCAAAAGACTGTTTGGAATTGCATAGACAGCTGGCTCTTGATGACGAGAGCATTTGTAGACTTAAAACGTTTTGTGACTCCTGCTACCGATATGTGTGTAATGGGGATGAGCATAAATGTGGTGGGCTGCGCTGCAGTGTGTGTGGTGTGCGTGTTGGGAAATTTGACACACACATTTGTTACATGCAAAAGTGCAAAGCACAAAAAAGGTGTGAAAAATACATTATCTATGATTTTGAATGCATGCAGGAGACAGGCACACACATTCCAAATTACATCTATGCCGCAAACTTGCACGGTTCCCCCGCTTGGGAGTTTGAAGGTAACGACTGTGTGCAAAAATTTGTCCAGTTTTTTACTAGTGGCGTATTTGACCATTACACATTCATTGCACACAATGCAGGGAGGTACGATTCGTATTTTATTGTTCAAGAACTGATCAGGGAAAAACTCCAAATACAAATAATAAATCAAGGGGGTAAACTGTTGTGCGTAACACTACCTGATTTGAAAATGCGGTTCATAGACTCTTTAAACTTCCTGCCCATGAAGCTCAGTAAATTACCAGAAGCTATGGGCTTTTCAGGGTCCAAAGGTTATTTTCCACATTTTTTTAACACAGAGCAAAATCAAAACTATATTGGGCCCATGCCAAGCATCAAATTTTATGGTACAGATTACATGATGCCTGGTGAGAAAAATGAATTCATGACATGGTACACAGAACACAAAGATGACACATTTAATTTTCAGAAAGAACTAAAAGCATATTGCAAACAGGATGTGGAGGTTTTAAGAAAGGCCTGTGAGTGTTACAGAGACAGGATCATGGCAATGACAAAAAAGAAACGTACATATTACTGTAAGCGTAAAAAGAGGCGTGTTGTAGTCCGTAGATCTATTGATCCTTTTCAACTTGTTACACTGGCATCTGTCTGCATGGCTATGTACAGATTTAAATTCATACCATTAAACACTATAGCCATTGTACCAGGAGACAATTACCACAAGACACAAAAACGTTTTTCTACACCGGCTATCCAGTGGCTTTTGTATGTAGCACATACAGAAAATATTCCTATACAGCATGCATTAAGGGGTGGTGAAAGGAGGGTTGGAAGGTACTTTTTGGACGGCTATGCTTTTGTTGATGGTAAGCACGTTGCTTTTGAATTTCAGGGCTGTTTTTATCATGGTTGTCCTGTTTGCTACAATGAGGCTGACTCCAATGATGTAACAAATTCAACATACGGACAATTATACTACACATTTTTGGTTAAAAAAAGATATCTGCAAGAATGTGGCTTTATAATTCGTTTGATGTGGGAGCATGAATGGCATGAAATGCTTGAAAAGGATGAACGGCTTAAAGAATTTATCCATAAAATGCAGTTTCCAATACCCCTGGATCCCCGTGATGCGCTTTATGGCGGTAGAACAAACGCTATCAAACTGTATCACAAAGTAGAGGATGGTGAAAACATAAATTATTATGATTTCACTAGCCTTTACCCCTTTGTTAATAAAACCAAGACCTATCCAGTTGGGCACCCAAAAATAATTTACGAAAATTTTGGTTACATCAAAAAATACTTTGGTCTTGCTAAGGTCAAAGTATACCCACCAAGGGATTTGTTTTTTCCAGTCTTACCTATGAAACTGAACAAAAAACTCATGTTCCCTCTCTGTTACACATGTGCTTTGAATTGTCAGGCAGAACTATGCACACACTCTGATGAGCAGCGCTCTCTGACTGGTACGTGGACGACTATGGAACTAGAGGTAGCTATAGAAAAGGGTTACAGAATAGCACAAATCTATGAGATCTGGCATTTTGACAATTCCAGCAATGACTTGTTTACACAATACATTAATCTACACCTCAGGGACAAACAAGAAGCATCAGGTTATCCAAACTGGTGTACTGATGCGGCCAAGAAAAAACAATACATTGCCGCATTTTATGAAAAAGAGGGCATACAGTTACGTGCTGATAAGATAGCCGTAAACCCTACAAAACGTCAAATTTCCAAATTATTTCTCAATTCATTGTGGGGCAAGTTTGGCCAGAGGTCTAACCTACCACACACCAGCATTGTCACAGACCCCGATGAACTTTTTAAGTTAGCATTTCTGCCTTACTATGAACTTTCTGAGGTTAATTTTATAAATGATGAGACAGCTGCTGTAAATTGGAAATACAGTAAGGAACGGTACACAATCAATAAAAACACCAACATCTTTATAGCCTGTTTTACTACAGCATATGCCAGACTAGAATTATACAAACTTCTAGACAGGCTACAAGAAAGGTGCCTCTATCATGACACAGACTGTTATTTTTGTGAGTAAAGAAGGTGACTGGAATCCACCACTGGGTGATTATCTGGGTGAACTGACCAGTGAGGTGCCAAATAACACACATATCACAGAATTTGTATCTGCAGGGCCCAAGACATATGGTTACAGGCTTAACACTGGTAAAACAACCTTGAAAGTGAAAGGCATAACGCTCAATGTTGCTAACACCCAGGTTATTAATTTTGACAGCCTGAAAGATCTGGTTCTGGATTACCCACACAATACAGATGTTAAGACGCAAAAGACAATAGGAACAGAACAATCTGGTATTGTCAGAAACAAGAAACGTTGGCAGATAGAGACCAGGACACTACGGAAAACACAAAAGTGTGTTTATACAAAGAGACAGCTGTCAAACGATTTTACAACATTACCTTTTGGCTACTAAATAGAGGCCATGGATACACGGCTTCAACATCCATTCTCCTGTATTTTAGCAGGACCATCAAATTCAGGGAAAAGTTATTTTGTAAAACAGCTATTAGTCAATGCTGAGACACTTTTGTCACACAAACCTGATAATATTGTTTGGTTTTATGCATGCTGGCAAAAATTGTATGATGAATTATCTTCTTCATTTCCCCATATTAGGTTTATTGAGGGTCTGCCTCAAACATTTATGGATGATGATTTGTTCCCTCCTGGTAAGGTAAATTTGACAATTGTTGATGACCTTATGGAAAGTGCTAGTGAGAATGTTGAAATAGAAAAAGCATTTACCAAGTATGTGCATCACAGAAATTTAAGTATTATGTATCTTGTGCAAAATGTGTTTTGTCAGGGTAAGAAAAGCCGGACAATAAACTTAAACACCAAATATATGGTGCTTTTTAAAAATCCGCGTGATAAGTTACAAATTATTACACTGTCACGACAAATGTACCCTGGAAAAACACGTTTCTTTTTAGAAGCTTTTGAGGATGCAACAAGTCAACCCTATGGGTATTTACTAGTTGATTTAAGATCCAACACCCCTGAGGAACTCCGGTTAAGAACGGGTCTATTCCCACCATCCCTACCAGCGGTGTACGTAGTTAAGAAAAATTGCTCTAAAAAGTAAGTTTTTTCATTGTTGTGTGCATTCTTAATACTATATGCATTGGTGGTAGGATGTCTAGCAGACTGCGTCGCAACTGGGCCCTTTTAAAAGCCCTTGTGACCGCTAGAGCATCTGATAGAAAATCTATTTTACGAAAAG
This sequence comes from Xenopus tropicalis, assembly GCF_000004195.4. Classification (NCBI taxonomy): domain Eukaryota; kingdom Metazoa; phylum Chordata; class Amphibia; order Anura; family Pipidae; genus Xenopus; species Xenopus tropicalis. The sequence continues at coordinate 154,598,017 of NC_030681.2, forward strand.
CCAGTAATGATTTGATAGCCGCCATTAGTGAAATTGCTCTTAATGTGCTTAAAGGGCGAATACCTCTAAAAAAGCCCCAAAAGAGCATTCTAAAGAGGTGGCGAAAAGCTATAAAAAAACTAAGTGATAAAAAATTTCCTTTCAGAGGTAAAAAACGGCTTGTGACACAGACAGGGGGTGTCATTGCTCCTCTTTTGAGTTTTGCGATTCCGTTAATAGCTAGCTTGTTTGGTAATAAGACTGCTAGCTAATCATAATGGAAAATGCTGATAAAATGTACCTGGTATCCAAGCTTGAACTTGACAGGCTAAAAAGACCCCTTCCCGCAGTACCTGACATCCGCCAGAGTGTTACACAGCGTTTAGATACTGAAATCAGTGAAATTTTACATAGGAATGACTTATCAGATGATGAAAAAATTAAAAGATACACAACTGTGTTGCAGAGATACTTGGTATTTGCTAAACAGGATGCAAAGGAATTGTCAACTTTAACATTGCTAATGCCTAATAGTACACAACAAACACCAAGTGCCATCAGTAACGAAGATAATGCTGTCCCAGAAATACTAAGACATGTAAATGTCCGTTTCAAGAAAAATGCAGAACTATTGTTAAACAAACTGCGACAGGCTGGAGAAATCACATCTTGGAATGAAAGAGGGGAATTTATTTACAAAGGTAAAACCCTCCCTGGCTCCAACATGTTGGACTTGGTACGCACTACCACACAGAGTCACGGAATGATCAAAAGCAAAATGCCGCATGGCTGGGATTCTTTTATGCACGCCATGGCTGAATTAAACATCCCCTCTACAGTTGTTGGCAATTCAACTACGAGATCACTTCTGGACAATGTAAAAATACAGTTACATGGGGCTTCTTCACCGCTGAACACTATGTCTCTTGGACCTTATAAAAAACAAGCTTTAACAACCGCATCACCAGGATTAACACAGGGTAGTTTACTTCCAAAGAAAAGAGGTTTCCCTTTGTTACAGACAACCTGGTTGACGCTGTAAATATTTTGTAACACTGTAAATACATGTTGTGTTTTAATGTGAATATTGATTGTATATTACATTTTTGTTTCTATTCATACTGTTTACCATTCTACTGTATGACTTGTTATTTAATAAAGAGAATTTAATGGATAAAAACGGTTGTGCTGTTGTTATTTTAATAAAAGTTTAATAGAGGGCATAGCGACATGTTACAGAGAGTTTGTGCTTTTACAATATACAGCAAAAACTATAACCACACTGCGCAGAATCCTTTTTTTTTTTTTTTTAGTCACAGACGTGTCCGGGCATAACACTATACATGCCCGGGCATGTTCTCAATAACCATGAATCCATCCCCATTGGTTGCTCAGGGTCACGTGGTGCCGCCCCTTGAATAAGACATCCCCATTGGTTGCTCAGGGTCATGTGGTGCCGCCCTTAAATAAGCCATCCCATTGGTTGTTCAGGGTCACGTGGTGACATTCCTGTGGGGTGTACTGGGCGGAGCTCAAGCGCCGATCGATGGGTGTAGTGGGTGGGACTTAAACCGGAAGGGGCGGGACATCTGACGCATTAGACCAGAAAAGGGGCGGGGCACCTGTCACTTTACCGGAAGTGGGCGGTTTGACGAAAGGTGTAGACGCTTCACTACTTACATATATATATATATATATATATATATATATATGTATGTATCAGTATGCATCAGGAGGCATAATCATGGCATCATGGCATAATTTGGTGATCAATGTCCTATCCCCTTTATATATGTCCCTTAACTTGTGGATTATGGACCACTCACCCTATATACCACCAACTTTTGCTCCTGTGGACTATGCACTCTTGCTGCGCAACACTTACTGTTCTGGGTGATATATGTCTAAATTCATCTTCTCCTTTTTTTCTTTCCCTCTTTTTATTCTCCTGTTCTAGGGTTCTCTAATTCAGCCAATTACGTATGATATAGTACCCTGGTAAAACATAAGTAAGGTTACTTTTCCTACACTGTTCCCCAAAATGATATGTTTATGAGCACAATTGATCATTAGGTGGGAGTCTGAGTTCAGAGGAGTGCCTGTAACTCTAGTGGTTATTGAATCTCCCAATACAGAGTATTAATTGGGAAAGTTCCAGTTTTGCTTTTTTTTTTAATTTAAAATTTTTTACTTTTGAAAACCTGGCATTACAACCTTTCCACACCAGACACTTGACCATAGCAATGCATAGACGTTACCATGGCAATGCGCACCTTACACAGGGTCTTCCCCTGGAGTAGTAAGCAGCTGTGCTCCCCTTTGAACAGCAGTCCTTGCCCGGCAATTCCCGCCTCTCACTGACAGGCTCTGGCTACAACACTGCATGTAACGTTTGTAACAGTAAGTCCCTAATACATTGTAACCGCTCCTAATTATTGCAACATATGCCTAGTGTGAACTCCCTATTCCAGGGGTCGGGAACCTTTTTGGCTGAGAGAGCCATAAACACCACATATTTTAAAATGTAATTCTGTGAGAGTCATACAGTATGTTTGGCCACGGATGCTGTGGGGCAAGGTAGGGTGGGTCCCAAGGATGCCGGATGCGATGCAGAGAAGGGCGTGTCCTGCGCTTGGCGGATAGAAGACGTGTTCTAAGGCTTAGAACACGTCTTCTATCCGCTGAGCGCAGGGGCAAGGTAGGGCGGATCCCAAGGATGCGATGCAGAGGAGGGCGTGGCCTGCGCTCGGCAGAGAGAAGATGTGTTCTACGGCTTAGAACACGTCTTCTATCTGCCGAGTTCAGGGGCAAGGTAGGGTGTGTGCCAAGAATGCCAGATGCGGAGGAGGGCGTGGTCTGCGCTCGGTGGATAGAAGACATGTTCTAAGGCTTAGAACACATCTACTATCCGCCAAGTGCATGCCATGCCCCCCGTTATTTTTTTATTAAAGATTTGGCAGAGAGCCAGATGCAGCCATCAAAAGAGCCACATCTGGCTCCCGAGCCATAGGTTCCCTACCCCTGCCCTATTCCTTCACTGACTCTAAGGTACTTCAATTAACTTTGCAACAAATCTGATGATGTAGCTGATGTTTTGTTACATTTAACAGCATACAATGTTGCGCTTTCCTGAGACACTTCAGAATCTCCTGTATATAGTTGTTATATGCCGTATTTATGTTATATGTGTATATATTCCCTTTTATTTTTACTTTTTTTTTTTTACTTTTACTTATTCACAACTTTGGTGTTTTCCCCCAATGATTGACTTGTGTTGATGTCATTCCCCACTTTTCGCGCCCCTAAATGTTAGACACTGGTTTAGCTGTGTGAGTCTTCTCAATAAACACCAGATTAATTCTATAAGTCCTGTGAGTGCAGATCTCTTCGCTGCTGTATTAATATATATATATATATATATATATATATATTATATATATATATATATATATATATTATATGTATGTATGTATGTATGTATGTATGTACGTACATACAAGGCTTACACATGCAGGGAGTGAGGGTGGATATAATGGATTGTTTACAGCCGTTGCCAAGGTATCACCTATCGTGTCACTTCCTGTATTTAATTGGAGAATTGCACCTGCACTACTGTTTGTCCGTTTGAGCCTGATAAAGGGCACATGGCTTGCCCAAAATGTCACTCAATTACTACAGAAATGCAGGCTACATGTACGATATTATTATGAACTGAATATACCTTTGAAAACTTTTGAGTGCCGCCTTTTCTTGATATAATAGATATATATATATTATATTGAACAAAAAATGGATTGTATCACTCAGGACTTGACAGAATTCATGATTTATTCGGTGTAGAACAAAAAGAACTGACGTTTCGGCCACAACAGCAGCCTCTCTCGAAGTTGCCAACAATACAACTAAACTTAAAAACCCTGAGAGGTGGGAAACCAGATAGTTATGTGTAAGCACGACGTATACACTCAGTGTAATTAATAATCAAAAATAAAAATCCCTTTCATGTCGTGCAAAATCAAATATTTTTATAAATGTACACAATATAAAAGTTATAACTCATTCTTTAAATTGCGTATTTCACTGTAACCCGCTTCCACTAACTTGTAACTGTCAGAAGTGATCTTAAACAACTAGAATCTCAATCCATAAGCTGACAATACCACGGGACTGGCTTAATAAATTACAAGGGAATGTTGATAAATATAAAGCAGGATCTAACTAACTTTAAGCCAAATAAACTCAGAAAAGTATCAGATGACTATAAAAATAAAAAAGGGTATATGGTTGGTTGTTAGGGATCAAATCAGACACCCGTAGGTTTAGGCCACTCAGAAAAGACTTCCAAAATCATTGCTCACAGTGGATAAAAGGTCCTGAAACGTTGCTGCTGTTGTTGTTTGCCCCAGAAAACTTTGCACTAAAGGCATTTTAATCTACAAAGACAAGGAGGTGCGGTTCCTGTTCTTCTGTACCAGGGGACAGTTCCGACCAATCAACTGACTCTGATAGCAACACAACTGACAAACCTTTTTTAGGGGTCATAACTCGTTCCAGAAAGGACAGACAGCGACGGTACACCAGGCGAGGGGGGAAGGAAACGTAAGAGGCAAACCCCCAAAACCAAAGAGAGTGTAATCTTTAATTTAAGCAAACCCAATGTCAGAGGGGGAGATCTCACTATTTTCTAAGGGACTGTCCTTTGTGCCTAATTCTCCACCAGACACCTTTGATACCCTGGTAGACATTCACAAATTCCAACGGAAACTCAAACTCAGAGAGCACTTTAGGAATTCCCCAGAACAGAAGCGCCCCCGGTTTAGGGGGAAGAGTAATTTTGAACCCCCTAATACACCATCTGCGGTACGCACATTTGGCAAAGTCTTAACATTAGAGGCTAAACAGACAGGTAAAACACACAGACTGCATTCAAATTTATCCCCTGCAGAACGTAAGGCCATCCGTACACTCCGTGACCACAGGGACTTAGTCATTAGACCGGCCGATAAGGGTGGGGCTATAGTATCGCTGGATTACTCATACTACAAAGAAGAGATTTTGCAACAATTATCGGATACAAAAACATACAGGGAACTACCTGGGGACCCCACGATAAGGTACAAGGCCGAATTGGACGACAATTACCTGTCCTTAGCCCTAAATGCGGGCTGGATTACGAAAGACACACATGACTTCCTTACAACCGAGTATCCACATACCCCCATTATCTATACCCTGCCTAAAATCCATAAATCCCTATCAGCACCCCAGCACCAGCACCAATCATCTCCGCAGTCTGTTCTCTGTTCCAGCCTGTCTACTTTTATTGATTATTTTTTGCAACCATTGGTTAAAACCATGGAGTCTTATACTCAAGACTCCACGCATGTTATAAGAAAACTTGGAGATTTGGGGGATATACCAGATAATTGCATCCTTGTGACTATGGACGTGACGAGTCTATACAGTGATCCCACATGACCAGGGGATTAGATCAACAAGCAGGGCACTATCCATGACCTGCACCTCAAACACACCCACTGAATTCCTGATACCTTCTGGAGCTGACACTAGAAACTTTTTTCAATTTGAAAACAAGTTCTATTTACAACTGTGTTACCGCAATGGGCAGTGCGCCGTCCTATGCCAATCTTTATATGGCCGAATTTGAGAATGCCCACCTACCACCACTACTCAATACATCTATCCTAATCTTTTTCCGTTACAATGATGACCTATTTCTAATTTGGACAGAGGGGGAGGAAGCCCTACTCTCCTTTCACCAATACCTAAATAATCGTGATTGCCCCATTAAACCGACACTGACCCACCATAGGGAGCACATTGACTTTTTGGACTTGAATATCTTCAAAGAAGGTAGAAGATTGGGCACCAGACTATTCCGCAAAATAAACAACCGGAATTCCATCCTACATGCTGCTAGTAACCACCCACCAGCCACAATCAGAGGTATTCCTTATTCCTCATTACCCTAAGGAACTGGGAGTAACAGTTCAGTTGACATGGCTAAAACAACTAGAGGAAATGTTTCACAGATTCCTTGAACGGGGATACAAGAAACACATGCTGGAGGACACAGCTTCAGAGAGCTCCTGGCCACTCCAGCGACTACTTGATGGGTTACACACGCAGAAAACACAGGAGACACCTCATTTTCACTACCACCTTTACCTCCACATCCAAAGCCCTGGCAGCGAGTGTTGACAGGAACTGGCCCATGATCAATCAGGATGACTCTTTAGCTCTATTTCAGGCCAATAAACCACTGATGGGTTATAAAAGAAAGGTAGTAGTCTGAGGAACCTTTTGATCAAAACTGACTTTAAAGACTGTATGGATAAACCATCACACTGGTTATCCAAGATTAAGAAACTGGGGTGCTATAAGTGCCCCGGATTGCATGACTTGCAGATGTCTACTGACTGGCCCTAATTTTCCACATCCTCACACTGGTAAAAGATTTAAAATTAACTATAGGCTAGGATGCCTTTCTTCATATGTTGTTTACATTATCACTTGCCCATGTGGACTTTACCTGTCCTACCACCTGTAAACTGTTACCACCCTACGCGAACAGATTGGGAACCATCGCTCTGCCATTTGCAAAGCACTCAAAGAGGGGGAATCCAAGCAACCGGTTGCCAGACATTTTCTGGGGATGCATCACACTCTACCAACTTTTAAATGTATGGCTATTGACTTCCAACCCCCTCTCCCCAGAGGGGGCAATAGGGACCTGGCCCTACTACTATGGAGGGAATCCCAATGGATTTATCGACTTATAAGCCCGTGTTGTCTGAATGAGACCTTACCCCTTGGATGTTTTGTTTGACATAGACTGTATTTCCAAATTCCCCGTTGGTTACAGGACTCTATCCTTGATGTATTGAAATAGCTACTGTATACCACTGTGTCCAATAAATGACTTTAATAACCTCACACTGTTTCTTAGGTATATGGGACGATTTCCAAAAAATGACTCATTTAACAAGTGCTTTATTTTCAGTTTGGGCTACCAAGACACAATTGTTTCAATTTTTCATGTTCTTAGTTGTGGTCCGATTCCGGTTACTATGTGTAACCTCCTTAGTTACATTGTTGCGTTTGTCTTACTGGGCTGTAGGACGACAAGTTTGGTGTGCGCATGACCCCTTGTGGCCGTTACCTGGTAGTACCAGATCCCCACCAGTAGCAGGAGTACCTGCACCAGTTTGGCTTGCTGCAGTGAAATCCCGCGTGGGATACTTTGCCCTGTACACTAACTTGTAGAAGAGGCAACAGGGGAGACAGGCGGTGTAAAATATTAAGGTTTGAAAATTGGTGATACAGTGGGTTTGAAGGAGTTAATAGCTGTGGTCATTCATGCACTCCTGTCTTAGCCATACATATATTGACTGACACAAATTTATATATTCCTTTGTTCCTTACAATGTCCCTAAGCAACCCATGGACTGCCCTATGTATAAGGGTGGGGGAAGTGTATCCCATTGAGCGGGTATATATTTAGGAACAAAAGGAGAGCCTGAGACACAAGAACACAAGCACACATGCCACACAGACACACACAGCTAAGACATACACATTTATCCACATAATACACTTTTTAGACCTCAGATTAATACATTCATATACTTTGCATTTATGGTTTTGGTAGGCTGTTGATGATATATCTGACTGGCTTAATTGTTATAATTTGTATGTATTTTCCTGTAACATTTCCACACATTAAATATACTTAAAATATCACCCTGGTAAGTGGTATCTGTTGACCATAGAACTTACACAAATTTAATAAATATACAGCAGTTATTACAGTTGGCGATCCACCCAGATTTATAGACCTGGACACTACACATATACACACACTGTCAGCTTCAAAGGGGGATAGGAGGGTGTAGTTGAACTGAAGCTTCCAGATGTCTATATGAGTAAAAAAGAGTAAAAGAAGTCGCTTGTGTAAGTTTTATAGGCTTTGACATAATTGCGGGCGCAGTGAGAAACATTCTGCTTTCCGGTGAGTATGGATTTTCTTGATGATTTGGCTAGGAAAAGCAAATTTGAGTTTAAAATCCCTCACAGAATTATGTCTGAGGCAGAGATATGGTCAGATCTGTATAGTCAGTGTGTGGGGGCAAATTTAAAGTTAGAGGAAGGAATGTCATTTTCCAAGATGAAGCATAGGATTAACAATGTTATGTTAATGGTAAAAACATTTAATATATTAATATGCTCAAATAGAAAGGAAAGTGATGCAGGACAGATTACTACTCTGGATGAGGAGAGAGTAGAACGTGACAGGGTTAGTGCCGACTGTCTGGCTAAAGAGACTGCTAAGCATGAAGTTAGACTGTCAGAGATGGAATCAATTTTGCAACATAATAATCAGCTTTCTGTGATCACAAAGGAACAGAGATCCATGTTTGTTCCAAATCTTAATGATCCAGCATTAGATTATGACAGGGCAAAATTGCAATTAAAAAATAATAAACAGTTCAGGATTGTGGAAAATATTCCACAGTTTAACCCAAAATTAAATGTCTTAATGATTTCTGATTTATTTGAGTCCCACATAGAACAATATGAGTTGAGTGAGGAGCAAAAGAATAAAGTGTTTAAACTGTGGGTGCCGGCACGTATTTGCCAGAGGTTATTATCCCCTGTGAGTGCTCCCGGCACTGATATGGATGGCAATGTAATACACGGCACAAGAAAGGATAGGCTTTTGCAGCTCAATTATATAATTAATGGGGAAAATGTACTTGATCTAGGAGGTGCTTAATGATCTCAAGACCTCTATAGATGATGACCCCTTTGTATTTATGGTTAGACTAATTATGGGTATCAGAAGATCGTGTTCCCCAGGAGATGGTACAAGCTTTTGTAAAGAAGTTTCAGTACTTAGATACAGGACCTATGGTCAATGCTTCAATGTGTCACACACTTACAGAAGCAGCCTCTTATATAGATCAGTACAGGAGACAGCTTGTACTATGGCACTCAGACCCCTCAACCAAATACATGATCAGAGAAATATGTCAGTCAAAAGCAGCAGATACCAAGCTGCAGAAATATGCTACTTGTTATTTTTGCAACAAATTAGGGCACTTCAGGAGGAAATGTTTTAAATTGAGAAAAATCAAGAGAAAGGGATTTAAGTTTGATAAAAATTCTGTAATCGCTTATGAGCAAGCTAAAGCACAGAGGAGCAAGTTGTTCAACCCCCTACAGTGGAGGAAATTATTTGACCCCTCACTGATTTTGTAAGTTTGTCCAATGACAAAGAAATGAAAAGTCTCAGAACAGTATCATTTCAATGGTAGGTTTAACAGTGGCAGATAGCACATCAAAAGGAAAATCGAAAAAATAACTTTAAAGATAGCAACTGATTTGCATTTCATTGAGTGAAATAAGTTTTTGAACCCCTACCAACCATTAAGAGTTCTGGCTCCCACAGAGTGGTTAGACACTTCTACTCAATTAGTCAACCTCATTAAGGACGCCTGTCTTAACTAGTCACCTGTATAAAAGACACCTGTCCACAGAATCAATCAATCAAGCAGACTCCAAACTCTCCAACATGGGAAAGACCAAAGAGCTGTCCAAGGATGTCAGAGACAAAATTGTAGACCTGCACAAGGCTGGAATGGGCTACAAAACCATTAGAGAAGGTGACAACTGTTGGTGCGATTGTTGGAAAATGGAAGGAGCACAAAATGACCATCAATCGACCTCGCTCTGGGGCTCCACGCAAGATCTCACCTCGTGGGGTGTCAATGATTCTGAGAAAGGTGAAAAAGCATCCTAGAACTACACGGGAGGAGTTAGTTAATGACCTCAAATTAGCAGGGACCACAGTCACCAAGAAAACCATTGGAAACACATTACAACGCAATGGATTAAAATCCTGCAGGGCTCGCAAGGTCCCCCTGCTCAAGAAGGCACATGTGCAGGCCCGTCTGAAGTTTGCCAATGAACACCTGAATGATTCTGTGAGTGACTGGGAGAAGGTGCTGTGGTCTGATGAGACCAAAATAGAGCTCTTTGGCATTAACTCAACTCGCTGTGTTTGGAGGAAGAAAAATGCTGCCTATGACCCCCAAAACACCGTCCCCACCGTCAAGCATGGGGGTGGAAACATTTTGCTTTGGGGGTGTTTTTCTGCTAAGGGCACAGGACAACTTATTCGCATTAACGGGAAAATGGACTGAGCCATGTATCGTGAAATCCTGAACGACAACCTCCTTCCCTCTGCCAGGAAACTGAAAATGGGTCGTGGATGGGTGTTCCAGCACGACAATGACCCAAAACATACAGCAAAGGCAACAAAGGAGTGGCTCAAGAAGAAGCACATTAAGGTCATGGAGTGGCCTAGTCAGTCCCCGGACCTTAATCCAATAGAAAACCTATGGAGGGAGCTCAAGCTCAGAGTTGCACAGAGACAGCCTCGAAACCTTAGGGATTTAGAGATGATCTGCAAAGAGGAGTGGGACCAACATTCCTCCTAAAATGTGCGCAAACTTGCTCATCAATTACAAGAAACGTTTGACCTCTGTGCTTGCAAACAAGGGGTTTTCCACTAAGTATTAAGTCTTTTTTTGTTAGAGGGTTCAAAAACTTATTTCACTCAATGAAATGCAAATCAGTTGCTATCTTTTATTTAAAGTTATTTTTTCGATTTTCCTTTTGATGTGCTATCTGCCACTGTTAAAATAAACCTACCATTGAAATGATACTGTTCTGAGACTTTTCATTTCTTTGTCATTGGACAAACTTACAAAATCAGTGAGGGGTCAAATAATTATTTCCTCCATTGTATATACAATGCCTGCAACAACTTTATCAAAGCCACCAACGCCCTTCAAAAAAGGCTCCGTAAAAGGTATATCCCAGGAAGTTGTCAAGAAGAGGTAATACCACATGGGCTATATTGACATTTCCTTTCAGCCCTCTGCTTTTTAGAAGCATAAGTAACTTTTTAATAAAAATTTAAACAGGTACGCTTCCTTGACCCATACAATGAGAACACCGGAAGAATGTCGCAGGCTGTCGTCCACAGCAAAAGCCACATTTTCTAAAGCCCTGGAAACCACTAAAAAAAATATCATAAAATTTGAGATAGTACATTACTTGGAGGCATTGCTGGTTCTGAAGCACTTGCAGAGACCAGGGGTTGTACAGAATATAACAGTAAGTACATATTGTCATAAGGGCTTTGGTAAAATATTAACAGTAAATCATTCTCCAAAACCACCCTTACTCCTAGGTCACCGAATGGAAAATGTTTGCCACAGATCCATTAGTGGTAATACACAGATACGTTTAATTGTCATTGGAGTAGCAGAGCACAAGACAGCAACGCAACAAGTGGCTGCTTTTGCATTGACAGAAGAAACTGTAGTTTTACAAAATTGTGTTGCCATTGACAGACAACTGTAGGAAAGCATTGTGATTATATTGTTTCACTTCTAGTGGTTCGATGTGTATTATCAATAAGTGAGACCGAGACTGGTGCGTGACAACTCCACCAATGACATCTTATCATCAACTGGGAAGAAGCTTTATAGTGTTTCAAATGACCTGTGGCGATACCACCAAAAAGGTAAATTGTCAAGCCTACACCTATAGAAGGTTTCACTGGGGAAGGTCCGATATACTGTATATGGAGGCACTCACTGTCCATTTCTCAATTGCTTTTTTGTGTTCCAATTAGGTACAACATTCCAAGTGTGTGCAGTCAGGATGTGCGATGAGCGTGAAACATTTACTGTCACAATACATCGACTCCGAGAGACACCTTTTTGCCAAATATTTAGCACATACAAATAAAATAGCAGAGAGTTCCTACCGGGAGAAAACACTCGATGACATACGCCATGTGTATCTGCTGGTCTCTGGGGCAGTTGCGAGTCAACCAGGCACCTCAAGGTAAACACACACACACAGCTTCTGTTTTGACCTGCTCTTGTAACAAATACAATTTCACATTGAAAAGAATCAACTTTTCAAAGTGGAAACTCCACAGCTCAAATTATTTTAAAGCGCTGAGGAGCCACACAGACATTCAGGAAGACAGAGGGAGGGTAAGTTTTTTTTCCCTGTATAACTGTTTTATTTTGTGTATAAGCAGTTACAAAGAACACTTTCTGTATGTTTATTTGAACAGAAACGAAGAATCAAGCACGCCCCATTCAAGATGGAGAGACACACCAACAGGAGCGTAAGTTCTCTCTCTCTCCATTCTATTTCTCATCCCTCTTATTTTCTCACTTTCCCTCCGGACATGCCTCTTTGTCCCTGTCTGTGTTAATGTGCACACAAACCTAAAAAACCTTCCACTTTAATATTTGTATTGTGTTGTTAAACTGAAGCTCATACATCCATGCAACGAACCATAAGACATCAAGTAACCCCAAACTCCACTGCCATTTTACTCTTTTTCTCCTCTCACTCTAGGGGGCACATTTACTAATTAACGAACACTCCAAGCGTTTGTGCAATCGATGCGATCGCATTTCCACAACTTTTTCTGAACTATTTCACAATAAATTTGTATTTTGCAAAAAACATATAAACCTTATGGAATTCATTAACGCTTTGGTTAAGCGGTTTTCAGGAAATTAATATTGGCAGGTACAGTCGTATGTAAGGCTTCAAAAAGGCCGAAATGTTTGTGTTCAACGGGAAAAGTCAAAACAAGTGAATAACCATTGTCAGCCTGTCTTTTTACTACATGCCTTTCAAGGGGAAATTAAACCAAATAGGGATTTTGCTATAATACATGGCTTTCAAGGGGAAGCTGAGTAGTGTGTGATTTGTGTTTTAGGGAAAAAAATAGTCAATTACAGGCTGTCCTTAGCTTTTCAGATAAAGAAACAGGAAAGAGTTAAAGACTGCACAGCTTGCTCGTTAAAGGCTGCCAAAGGTATAAAACCCCTATAACTCACTTCAGTTTGCCTAAACATGGAACATGATGCAGTTGTGCCAGCACTGCTGGCAGTTTTAGAGGCTTTAGAGGCACCAGAGGCTGACCAGCAGGAACCCCCTATTCGTTTGCCGCTTGCTAGGATCAGACAGCCTCGTCTCTTCTGGAGAGGTGTCACTTCCCTTAACGAGCTGATGAGGTGGTGCAGATGTACCGCCCGAGCCATTTTTGATTTGGTTAGGCAGGACCTAGATCCTGTGACGGCACGGTCCCAAACCCTGCCCAGGATATACAAACTGCTTGCGGTTTTTTTTATTTCCTGGGCAGTGGCAGTTTCCAGCAGGTCTCCGCACGCCTTGTCAGTATGAGCCGGCCCACCTTCAGCGGGATACTGAGGCAAGTGCTCAGGGCGCTTCTACTGCACTCGCAAAGGCTCATTTCCTTTCCCTCAACTGAGGCAGAGTGGACAAGGGTAAAGCAAGACCTCATTGGCCATTTTCCAAATTGCCTGGGAGCCATTGATAGCACTCATATTCCGCTCACCCCACCTTGGCATCACCAGGAGCGCTACCTTAACAGAAAGTGCTCCCATTCCATCAATGTCCAGATGGTGTGCGATTCCCACCTGCGGATCATGAGTGAGAGATCTGGTTTTCCTGGAAGTGGCCATGATGCCCATATCCTGCGTCAGTCAGCCCTCTATGGCCGCTTCACTCATGGAGAAATGCCGCAGGGCTGGCGGGTAAGTACTTTTTAACCATTTTCTTACCTCAACTTCTACAACTCTTATTAACATGACCGTCTTGAAGGCACTGTATGTGACTGCTAGTGACAGTTAATTGGTCATGACGATACACATCCATTAGGCATATGTGCATACAACTGTCCTAATATTTGCATTAGAATGTAACTATTTTATCATGTCAGTTGTTAATAGTAAAATTTATATCCAAATTATTTGCCACTTTACTTATCCTTGTATTACTAAGCATCTTGGGAATGGTAGTTTTGGAAAGCATTTGTTTGAACTTGTCTCCTCACACCTGAGCATGTGCAATAGGTGGGATTTTGGTGAATGGGAGGCAGCCTTGTTACCTTGGAATGTCACATGCATGTGTATGGAACTTTTCAATCAAGGAATGGATGTGCTTCCACTCTTTCCTTTGTTGTAGGAGACATAGGATATGGGGTTCTGCCTTGGCTGATGACCCCTGTTTGGTTCCCACACACCTGCCCAACGTTAGTACAACCGTGCCCATCGGAAGATGTGCAATGTGATTGGGCGCCTGTTTGGGGTGCTCAGGTCACACTTCCTCTGTCACTGGGGGAGCTCTTCTTTATTCCCCCATTAAGGAATCAGATCATTGTTGTCTGCGCCATGTTGCACAATGTTGCAATGGATCATGGGCTAGGTGCAGACATCAATGATGCTCTGGAACCCGAGATTGAGGGGTATGTTGGCAGCGCCGGGATAACCAACCACAGGGGAGAAGAGTGCGTGATCAGCTCATTGCCTCACACTTTTGTTGTAAGTTGAGCATATCATTCACTTGATAATGTGCCTGTTTAACTTGCTCTTGAAACGGTAACCAGAAGAAAATGAATAATGCCAACAAAATTCTGTTTAGCTACTGTGTTTTTGCAGTAAATGCTGGCACTGTATGAACATAAGTGACTTTGCCCAGTGCAGTAACAACTGATTGGTGTTAGGCCTTGATATATAGGGATCTCATTACAGTGTAGGTGTAGAACACAATCTGATTGGCCATTACCATGCTTATGATGAGTTTGGGCACATTATCAGTGCAATGTCATTACATGTAACCAATATGTTCCCTTTTATACTTATGCCTTAGAGCAGGCTGATTGTGATGTGCTGGTGTGCCCCTAGCAGTACTGGCCTTCCCGGGACCCCTTCTGGTGTAGTTAAACACGCTTACAGACAAAAAAATCAGTCAAAATTGTCAACCATTTAAGGGACAAGTCAACCCCAATTTACGTTTTATTAGGGCAAAAAAATTTTGGGGTTCACTTGCCCTTAAATTCTTAGCATTACTAAGTAATTCTACTTTCAGTTGTTTGGGATCTACTGTGTTGTGTGCCTTCCCCCATTGGAATCCTTTGGTGCTTTGGAATGTTGCTACTAAAACCTCATTTCTGTTGCTTGGACGTTTCACTGCTGTTACCAACCTTCTGGGAGACGGACCTGCTATGGAGAAGTGCCAGACATTCCGGCCTTTGCAGCTAACTGCCACATTCAGGTGACTACCACTAACTCAGCTTTAAGAAACAATTACTGATTGTCACAGAAACATTTTTAGTTTCGGCCTCAAAAACCCAAAATGCATTCTGAATGACAAGACCAACTAGACTCCCTGCCAGGACCCATGGGAACGCCCCAGATGCTGCCCTAATCCCTATCAAGTTCAGCACCTCTTATGCTTGGACTGAGAGCCCTGTTGTAAGGGGACCCACAAATACTGGGTAAGCGACTGTTTAAACAAAAGTGAAATGCTGTTCACAAAATGTGTTAGTTGAATAATTTTTATTTTAGGAAATTTCCCCTATAAGTGTCTTGGGTAGAGATGATGACCTATGACTTCTACAAGAGCCTAATCATACAGAAAAATATAGTTTATCATTTTAAATGCACGCAGGAGAGGTGCATACGTATCCCAAGTGATATATTTGCTGCTTACAGGCAATGAGTATTGGGAGTTTCAGGGTCTGACGGAGTAGTTTTGTCACCACATTCATATTAAAGAAATGTAGTGGTTTCCCTTCACCACGCATAATGCCGGCAGGTATTACTGTAGGTATATTGTAGTACAACAACTGGTGAACTAACATATTAAAATAGATTTGTTGGCTCAGGGTGGTACATTGTTGTGACTGACTCGGGTATCAGGACTGAGATTCACAATTTCCTACCAATAAAGCTCAGCAAATTCCCTAAAGCATTATGTTCCCAGGATTACAAGGGTTTTCCCCTCATTTCCCAGTGCAGAGAATCAAATATATTGGTCCCACTATCCAAAGAATATTATGGTTATAACAATGTGATTAAGTGTTTGTGAACACAAAACATGGTACTCTAGTAAAGCTAATTTTTAAAAAGTTTTGCATTCAACATGTTAAAAATCCTGAAGAAAAAATGTAGTATAAAAATATAGCTGAAACGAGAATGGAGAGCCAACTGTAGTTACATATGGGATTGACCCCATGGAATATACTACATTGGCATCAGTGAGTATGGCCATGTACGGAACATTTATACCCAAAAACCATCAGCCATTTTACCATCTGACAATTACAACTAGAATCAGAAAGGTTTCTCCACACCAGCAGAAGAAGGTATTTGTACTCACATTACACGGTGATAAGGCCGTGGGGCTATTTTTTGTGGTAAACATGTAGCTTTTGAATTCCAGGGAAGCTTTTACCATGGCTGTGATGTTTTCTCCTCTGGAAATGATATTAAGCAACTGGCACCACTCTAAGTCATGGGGCTCTCAGGTCCAGGAGTTGTGGGAACATGATTGGAATGCTCAGTTAGAATCTAACAATGATCTAAAGGGTTTCCTTTTAGAAAAGCCGCTGCATCCCCCATGGTGCACTTGTTAAAATGTACCACAAAGTTCATACCCATTTGTGAACAAAATACCCTAAGGGTCACCCTAGAAATAGTTGAGAAAATTTCAAGTCTTTTGATTATTACTTTGGTATTGCTAAAGGAAAAGTATCTTCCTAACTTCCTAAAAACTCCGTTAAAATGAATGGCTAATGTTTCCATTATGTCGTACATGTGCCAGTACATGCCAAACACCGCCATACTCACACAGACAAACCGTGCATTACTAGGGACATGTATCATAAATACTAGGGACATGTTGCATAATTGAAATTCAAAAGGCACTGGGATATGGGTTACAACTCAGGTTAAAACTTTGAAATCTGTCCCTTTGATTATACCACTAATAACTTGTAAAATACAAAAAAGTACCTCTCCGTGACAAGCAGGAAGCCTCATGATACCCCAGAAGGTACTGCTGAGAAATCAAAAGTACATTGGTGATTACTTTGAAATAGAAGGGGTATTGTTGCATAAAGAACACAGAGCAAAGAGACAGATAGCAAAGCTATTTCTGAATTCTTTCTGGGGAAAATTTGGTTAAAGGTCTAGTTTGCCATCGACAAGTATTGAGACTGACCCTGATGCACTTTTCAGATACATATGAGGTCTCATCCAGAGATTTCCTAGATGACACAGTAATGCTTAACTGAAAGTATGCCAAGGAACGTCACTCTCACCCAACACCAATACATTTAGTCACCTGTATGCCAGACTAGAGTCATACAATCTTATGCATAAATTGGACCAATGCCTTTATCACAATACGGATGGTTACTGTTGTAAGCAACCTGGTGATTGGAACTCACCTCGGGGTAAATAGTTAGGGAAGCGGACCAGTGAGCTACAGCCTCACATTACAGAGTTCATATCTGCAGGGCCAAAAACATGGCTATAAGTTATTGACAGGAAAGACTGCATTAAAGGTCAAAAGACGTAACAATAATTGCCCGAATATATCCAGTTGATCAATTGATAGTGTGAAGGATTTGGAGCTGGACTATCCCAAAAATTTGAATAATCAAAAAAAGGTTGTGGTATGTCAAGACAGGTAAAAATAAAGCTCTGGCAGAGACCCGTCCCTTGCAGAAAACACTAGTTTGTGTAGGATAAAAGACACCTGAAAGGAGGACACAATAGTGAAGCATTTGGTTTCACTCATGGACACAAGGTTGCAACACCCTTTCATATATATTAGCACTGCCCAGTTTTTACCCTCCGTATTTGAGATATTTAGGGAGAGCATTTGCTGGGGGGGGGGGGGGGGGAGATGAGCATCTGCAAGGGTGACGCATTCCAGAGATTTATTTACAAGGGATCTGAAGGAGAGTAACAAGGAGAGCCAATACACACTGCCCAGATGTTCATCTTCGATTGATATCAATGGGCTCCGTAATGCCTAAAGATTCACTGATGCGCTTCTGAGGAACCTGCTTCACTTGCTGCAGCCATTTCTGAAGCTATAAGACTACAACCTACATACTAATGGCAAAGCTCATTACCTTACGGGGGAGCACTGTGCATACAATCAGTAGAAATGTAGTCTCTTTAACCCACATTCACATCTCCTCCTCCCTGCTCCCATCTACATACTCCGGCTCTTTTGCCCTTTATAACAACTTGGAACTCCTTTGTCCCCCAGTTACTGCCCATACGCAGAGGCGCAGTCATTTTAAAAATTCTCGTCACATCTCCTCGCTCTCTTTCTGCTACTGTTACTGTCTGCAGGGGATGTCTCAAAACCCCGGGCCCTGCTACATACATTTATATTCATTCTTATTCAGCCCCGATGCTTAAAGCCTTTCGTTCCTCTGCTATTTCTAACCTTATTCAGGTTCCCACTCTTCCTTCCTTCTGCCTTGTTTTCTTGTGACCTTGTGTGAACATCCGCTTCTTAACTTTCTCCCACACCCCCCAGACCACTAGACCCAACGGGGGGGCCCAGTCTCAGGCCCAGTCTCTTCTCTAATGAGATTCCTGACTGATACCCTGGGGGTTAGAGTGTACAACCACATACTAGCCTCCACCATTGACTCATTTGCACCCCTTCAGCCCAAACGTACTCCCACTCCAATTACTGTCCTGTCTCGCTTCTACCGCTTGCCTCCAAATTAGAGAGATGGCGTTGTGCATAAGTAGCGCTTTATAAATAAAGGTATACAGACAGACATTAGTTTGCCCATCTAATTCAGGAAAGTATTTTGTAAACAACTTTTGTACAATGTAAATACACTATTGCCACATAAGCCCGATAACATTGGTTATATTCATATTAGCAGTGACGTTATGATGAGTTGATAAATTACCCAGGCTTACCCAATAGTTTACAGATGTATTATTTTAAAATTAAACAGTAGTTGAAAGTACACGCTCCACAGAAACCTTAGCAAAATGTGTTTTGTCAAGGTAAAAAGCAGTACCATTAATTTAAATACCAAATATATGGTTTTCTGCAAGAACCCAAGGGATAAGTTACAACTTCCCTCCCCACACACCAACCACATTGCACCAACAGGCACCCCCGGCACACTATACATACAAAAACTCCAAATACCGTCCCACAGGTTTAAAAGTCATTGGAAAAAAATGGGCAGATTTGAAAACTATTTGCTGCCTCTGGGCTGGACAATCTGAATAAAGTCGCTTCATCTCTGGAAAAGAAGTGTTGTCTCCCTTTGCATGGCTGTGGTAAATATTGGAATCTTCAGTATATTTGTAATATACTAATTGATATCTACACTATACAAATTTTGGTGCTGTGACCCAGATTATAAGAGAAGCCCATACAAAATTTCATAACTACACAGTCTCACAATACAATATAACTTTTTAACACCTTCCTCCCACCCGACCTGCTGCCGCCTCTATCCCTCCCGAGGACTTGGCTAGTTAATCTGAGCCCAAAGGACAGTACACTAACATTCCCTCAGCTGCTACTTCTCTTAAATACTTTCCAAAACTTAGGAGAGGAATGACTATAACCTCTCAAATCTCTTGCTCTCTACTGGTATATTTTTATACTAAAAAAAGATCTTTGGATCCTACACTCCCCTCTATCGTCCACTTTCTACTCCCTTTCTCCTCAAAACTACTAGAGCATAGATAATGAACTCACATTTAAAATCTAATTACTTGACTCACTTCAGTTTGGCTTTCACCCCACCACTCTACAGAAACTAAACAAATGACTCAGTGTTAAATCAAAGGGCCACTACTAATGCTGCTTGACCTTTGAAAGTTGATCATTCTCTTGCTACATATTCTATCCTGACTGGGGATTCGAGAAGCTGCTCTCTTGACTCTCCTCCTATCTTTCTTATCAACCCTTCAGTGTCTCCCATGGCTCTCTTCTTGGACCCCTTCTATTTTCAATCTATACTACTGGTGTTGATCAGCTAATCACCTCATTTGGCTTTCAGTATCAGATATGCAGGACGATACTCAAAATGACCTCTTCTCCTGACCTGCCCTCACTCATGTTACTCACTGTCTCACAGCAATTTCAGCATTCATGTCCTCTCATTTCCTAAAAATCAACATGGAAAAAACTAAACTGGTCCTTTTCCCACCAACACTGTTTCCCAGCCTGACATCTCCAACAATCCTGCCGGTTTAACCTTAAAAACATCTCTGGGCAGTCTCATGTGTGGAAGGGTTGAATGTAAAAGTTCTCATCCATACCCTTGTCACATCTGGTTTAGACTACTGCAACTCACTGCTCTGTGGGCTTCCCCTGTCTAAACTGATCCCACTCCAATACATCACAAATATTGCTGCCAGACTCATACCCCTCTCCTTCCGCTCCACAAATGCCACCCCTCTGCCAATCCACTCAATGATTATGTCACACACGATTCAATTTAAGGTTCTTTTACTGACCTACAAAAGCACTGACTGGTACTGCAACACTATATATAAAACCAACCCCAGAAAACCTTCAGAACTGCTTCTCTCCTCCAGATTCATTACTGCCTCTCACGTGCTGCACCCAGAATCTGGAAAGCTCTACCAAGCCCATTAGACACTCCGTCTTTAGACTTTAAAATGGTAATTTAAAACCGACTTTCATTCAAGCCCTCAGCAACTATTGCCCAATAAACCCCCTTACTCACACTCACTAACCACTTCAATAGGAACTGGTTACTCACTCTCGCACCTAGAATGTAAGCTCTTTTGAGCAGGGCCCTTCCCCTATTGCCTTTTACAAATATTCAAACGTAACAATCATTTTGGGGAATTGTTTGTATGTTTATGAGAACCATTATGGTTATGTATTTTGGTTTTGAGCCTCAATAAGTTACTGACTGCACAGCGAGTTGCATGTGAATAAAGCATTTAGCAGGCGTTAAAAACCAAAAGGCGTTGGTGCTTGCTGTGCATGCTGGGAGTGCAATTAACTGACTGCTGTGTGTTTTCTAAGTGTTACCTGGCTGAGTGAGGTAAACTGCTTTTTCCCTTGGAGTGTGGGATAAGCAGCTGGATTAATAGGTTTAGTATCTTGTGTTTGGGGATTAGATACAAAAGGGCACTTTGTATAATTAACAGGGGGCTGTTTTTTTTTTACTGTTGGTAAAGAGCATTCCCCCCCCAGCCTACTAATTTAGGGGGAGGAGATAAAAGGGTAAGTTCTCACCAGGCTTTAGGCTCTTGTTTGAACCTCAACAAGTTACTGACTGCACAGCGAGTGTGGGAGCTGCTAAGCGAGTGTTGCATGTAAATTGTGTTTAGCAGGTCTAAAAGGCACTATACGAGGGATTGCACTCGGGAGACTGTAAGTACCCAGTGGCAATACAAGTCCCAGTATGATTGCCGGTGTTACTCAGTGTATCTTGTCACATGTGGGATCCTGGGGCGGCAGTTCCTGCAGCATTTACTTGTGAGAGATGCAGGTGGATTTTCCTTTTGGAATCTGAGGTGCAGAATCTAAGGGGGGAACTGGCAGCACTGAGGGCAGCTGCAAACATGGGGGAGAACAGGAGGCTCACTGAGCAACCACTGGCAGGGGCCGGGGTAGTGGGGGGTGGAGAAGGGACAGGGGAGGTTAATGAGGGAGACAGGTTTGTAACAGTTAAGAGGGGCAGTAGGGGACACAAGGGTAGGGGGGCTGGTTCACAGCTTGTACAAACCAACAGATTTGCTATTTTAGGTGGAGATGCTGGGGAAGACAGGTCTGAGCTAGCATGTATGGAGCCAACTGAATGGAACGGTTTGATAGGATGGGATCTACAGGTATTTGTTCTTATTTACTGACCTAAGTTATCCTTGGAACTATAGAACGATGGCTACTACATCAGCATTCTTGTATATCTTTAACTCTATTATCAGCTAAGGTGGTCCCAGACCAAGTATTTCATACAGTTCATCAGGGTCATGCTTTATATCCTATTCACGAGGTTTCCTTTGTTTCCTAGCACATCTGCCAGCAAGATATCAACAAAATATTATGGAGAAGGCTGGACTTCACAAAAAACTCTGCTGATTCACGACTGCTGCAGGGATTCAGACGCTACGTGGAAAAAAACGTATGCCAAATCAGGATACGTCCAAGCAGGTTATTTATAGATCTGTGTACTAAATTTGCCTTTTTGTGTACTAAATTTGCCTTTTTGTGTACAAATCCAAGAGAGTGCCAGAAGTGCTAACCCTGGCAAACCGTCTTTTGTCCGAGATAATTGATCGGACCAATTCCAGGAATGAATTACAAGAGAGGGATATGACGTCCATGCTTTTCTACTTGGAAGCACCTATAGAGACCAAGTGTTATCCAGCACGACAGTACTGTTTTCTGAAAAAAAAAAAAAGGATATCACACTAGTCAAAGTTCGACTGATTGGTTTAAGCACATTTAAGCCGCTCCACAGACCATGTAAGAGCAGCTGTCATAAAAGTAAAGGCTGCAACACACCACATTGTGGTCTTCAACGAGGTAGAGATGATCTGCTGAGATAAATCTGAAATAAGTGTCTAACCCCCTTTTATAAAGAGGAGAAGCAGCGGAGACAAGGGTTACTTTGTCTCCAGCAAAAGATCAAAAATTCAGAACCCGACAACTGATGTCCACAGATTCCAAGAAAGGTAAAGTTATTTTTCTACTGGGAATATTTTCCTCAAAGCCTCCATCATGTGATTTGTATTAATGGTCAAAATATTGGTAAACGAAGCACGCTAATATTTTGTTTCTGCTGTAGGTTTAATGCTTGTTTGGCCACTGGGAATGAGGAGCTTCACATTTTTTAAAAGGTCATCTGTGAAAGCACTTTGGAAGACCAAGAATTGATAAAAATATATCCGGTCAGATTTCAACCCAAAGGCAACATCTCAGTATATGCGTGCCGCAATGAGTGAGCGAGCTTCAGAGGACATGGGAGCAGCTGGCAAACTCAAGGTTAGTTTAGCTGATGGAGCATTGTCAGTGGGGGTTGCCTTGGCAGTTGTTGACGTCCTTTTAAGTTGTTACTCTTCTATAGCCTAAGGGTTCTGATGTTTTCCAGACATGGAGAAGTGCCTGGCACACTCTGAGAAGTAGTCAGGGAAGGAGATGTAGAAAAACACGTTTAAAAGTGGACCTTGACGCAAAGGCCCAACACTGAAAGAGTGCCGGAAGTTTTCAGAAACGCACGGAAAATACTGCTACGACAGGTGGAGGAGGCAGCAGACAAAATGCCGCTTGGATGCGGTCATTGGTAAGAATCACGCAGGCTTCTTGTGTCGTTTTCTAATTTTTTTTAAAAAAACATTTCAGCACATTACAAGAACGAAAAGCCCACTGCAAACCAAGTGCTCAACTACCTGAAGCAACAAGGGTGGTCAAAGCATGTTCCAAGCGTGGAGGAGATCTAGCTGCACTGGGAAGCTAGGGAATAGCCAAGAAGAGAGGGCAACAATAGAAGAATTCAGAGTTTGATCAGTGGCTAGGACTATCAATAATTGATGAAGTCGACAAAGGGCAAAAGGTGGGGACCCTCAAGCCTTTTCAAAAGGGTGACTATATTTGTCTACCATTACGGGAGGAAAATTAACCATTCCCGTAAAAAGCCGAACCGTAAGCACATGAAGTATTTTGAAAATGCCACCATGCCTCACATTGTTTATAGCAGACAGATATTAATGTGGGTACAGATATCTTATTTGACTATGGAGTCACAAGGAAATCATTTTCCGGAGAGGGGGCAGATCTACCCTGGATTGATGAGTAGTTCCCCTAAGAATACACTTATGGATATGGACTTGGTGCACTTGCATATATATGTAATTTTGGAGCTATTGATGTATGCAGCATAGAACCAATCTTTTAATATTAAACATTACCATTTTCATTAGTATTGAACTGGAGTTTTACCCAATACATTTTAGCTATTAACAGTTCAATTGTTCCGTCTCCTTCAATTGCTAATTGTGTTCCTTTTGTGACTCACTGAAGTTACTAGCTCCTGTAGCTTGCCTTCCTTGTAAATCACAGAAACCGTTCCTTAGATTTTGGCTTCATTTGATTTCATTTGAAAATGGATTCTAAGACACCAAACCGCTACTATCTCGCCTGCAAGTTTTGCCTGAAGATTCAGGACACTTTGCCTGTTCATCTGAGGAGAGCCTGTAAGAAATTGAGCAACTGATGCTGGAAGCAAAAGGGAAGATGTGCTCAATCCTGAAAGGGCTTAGTGTCATTGACTGTAAAGACCTGGACTATAAGGATTCTGATCCTAAGCAATTTATCCAGTTCCTGGAGAAAAATGGCTGCTATGTTAGAGGGAAGCCAGAAAAGTCAGCAAGGTATGTATTGCTCCTGCTATGGCAGTGTCTAGACATGTATGTTCAATTTGTTCTTTACCAATCAATCTTTGTTGCATTACAGCAAAGCCTTAGAAAAAAAGATCTGTCCATTAAATATGGAAAAAAAAACCAAGGTGAATCTCAGTTGGGAAGCAGATGAAGTAGTGGAGACACAGGCACCTTGTAAAGATCTGGACCTGAAAGTATCCATATAATAGTCACCTGTCTACATTGTAACTTGCCCGTTATTCATTGTTTCTGAACTGGTGTATTTATTAATACAGCCCTGTCATGTCACCTAAACAGATGAACCTGAGCCTAGTGAATGCTGAACAAGTGCAGAAACAAAAATCTGAACAGCTGGACCTGTAAGTATAATTTGTATATGTACATCTACTCTACTCATGTCTACATAGTAGTATGTTCTTATTTTAAATGTGAACTTTATGATTAATATAGACCTGGTGAGAGAAGGAGAACAGACCCCATGACTGATGACAATGTTCATGATGATAACGACGACTATGAAGATCAAGAGACTGAGACATGCATAGTTATGCTGTGTCCATGTGTCTATACTACAGAGTCCAAGACCAATTCACATCTCGTCCTGCTTAGGAGAAGAATGATGGCTGCAGGGATGTACAAAAACACTTTTGAATGTGATATTCTTGCTCGGTTCCAAAAATATCTTCAGCATAAATTACAAGTGAGAAAATGGTCACAAGAGGCAAGATTGACACCTGTCTATGTAAACATTTGGTTGTTAACTGTTATTTTTGCTGTTCTCATTTCCTCATAATGATTTCTTATATTACGTCTAATTTTAGGTGGGAAATGTGGCCAGGTTTTTATATTTTGTGGATCCCTCCAAAGCATCCTTACACTTCCTGACACACAGAAGACATTGGACTTTACTGCACTGGAGAAATTGGGGAACACTCATGCAACTATGTTCTCATACCTGAAGCACATCAACAGGTTTGTGCGATCTCAAACACATTGTCTGGCGGATACAATCAAAACGAAGAACATGTTGGAAAGTGTCATTGTTACCTCAGCATGACCTCGACTCTGCAGGGAAGGCTGAGCAAAGGAATTTCCGCCCCAAAAAAAAAGTATGCTTTAGTACCTGTGCATTTATGTTTGCTGCCATCCACTTTCCTGATTTGCACCCCCTATCCACTGCTGGTTCATTTTAAATGTATGTTTCCTATATCTGTTTTTACTGCTTGGCTTTGATCAGTGACTTCCACTATCATACCCCTGGTGTAATCACATTTCCTGGCTCTGTATAAGGGTAAATCGTTATCTGATAACAGGCAATAGGTGTGAATTTGGGTGTATTTGATGTCTAGCCAGTTGGGCCCTCCTCTTAGAACCATGTGACTCTTGAACTATTTCCTTGGGATCAGTATGGGAGCAGCTCGGCAGTATAGCAACTTAAAGTATAGCAAATTTAAGTATACTTTAATGAGTTAGACAGTTGGACAGCAGTTGGAACAGAAGTGAACAATTCCATCTGGGACTCCGCCTGAAAATGACAAAACTCACTTCATTCCTGTTGATCGTATGCATGGTGCTCCCTAAGGCAGTCTCTTCCTTTAACATACACATATCCTCCTCCCTGCTCCCATCTACATACTCCGGCTCCTTTACCCTCTATAATAACTTGCACCTCTGTCCCCCGGTTACTGTCCGTACGCGGAGGCGCAATCATTTCAAATCCTCTGCTCACGTCTTCTCACTACTCTTCCTACTATTGCTGGCTGCAGGGGATGTCTCTCCTACTATTGCTGGCTGCAGGGGATGTCTCTCCTACTATTGCTGGCTGCAGGGGATGTCTCTCCTACTATTGCTGGCTGCAGGGGATGTCTCTCCTACTGTTGCTGGCTGCAGGGGATGTCTCTCCTACTGTTGCTGGCTGCAGGGGATCTCTCTCCTACTGTTGCTGGCTGCAGGGGATCTCTCTCCTACTGTTGCTGGCTGCAGGGGATCTCTCTCCTACTGTTACTGGCTGCAGGGGATGTCTCTTCAAACCCCGGGCCCTGCTCCATACGTACTTATATCTGTCCTCGTCCTTCTGTCCCCATGCCTATAACCTGTCGCTCTGCTGTTTCTAACCTTAAGGTTTCCACTCTTCCCTCCTCCTGCCTTCCGTTTTCGTGTGCCCCCCTTAATGTCCGTTCCTTAACAAAGCTACACTAATCCATGATCTGTTCTGCTCTAAATCATTCCATCTCCTCGCACTAACAGAAACCTGGCTCTTGCAGGATGACACCGCCACTGAAGCAGCGCTCTCTCATGGCGGTCTGTCTTTCTCCCACACCCCCCGGGCCACTGGACGCGGTGGGGGAGTTGGAATTCTCCTCTCCTCCCATTGTCGGTTCGCACCTATTCCTATTCCACCAGCTATTTCTTTTAACTCATTTGAGGTGCATGCACTTCAAATCTTCCATCCTCTCTGTACGAGTGGCTGTCATTTACAGGCCCCCGTCAGCCTCCTCCCCAGCTACCTTCCTCTCTGATTTTGAAACCTGGCTCTCCTTTTTCCTCTCTACTGTCCCTGTCTGATTTTAACAGTGTCCCCTTCCCCTTCTCTGACCATCACCTGGTTACATTTTCTGTCTCTCACTCTCCTTCCCAACCTGCTCCTTCCCAACCTGCTCCTTCCCCCACTGTATTAATTAGAAATACACGTGATGTAGATCTCCCGGCCTTTGCTCGCTCTTTCAGGTCCAGTCTCTCCTCCTTTGATGAGATGTCGGACCCTGATACCCTGGTTAGCAAGTACAACAGTATACTAGCCTCCACCATTGATTCATTTGCACCCCATCAGCCTAAGCGTACTCTGGTGCAAAACCCATGCCCCTGGCTGAATGCGCACACCAAATTCCTACGCTCCTGTACGAGGTCTGCGGAACGTATGTGGAGGAAATCCCGTACGCAAGCAGACTTTATCCATTATAAATTCCTATTGGCCTGCCTCAATTCTGCCCTGTCGAACGCTAAACAGGAATACTATAACACCCTCGTAAACCACAATAAATCCAACCCGCAACGCCTGTTTTCTATTTTCAATACCCTTCTGCGTCCCTCACAGACTCCATTACTTCACCCTATGCACTCTCCCCAGGACTTTGCAGAGTTTTTCATGAACAAAGTGGAGTCCATCCGCAATCAGATTTCCCGCTCTACTAATACAGACCAGCTCCTCCTTCCTCAGCCCCCTGCTGTATGTCTTAACTCTTTTGGTCCCGTAACTGTTCCCGAAGTCTCCCACCTTCTTTTGTCGGCTCCGCTCACCACTTGCCCTCTTGCCCCTATGCCTTCTTCTCTGCTTAAACACTGCATTCCTGAACTCACTCCGGCTCTTACTCACATCTTAAACTCTTCTGACCTCTGGAAGTTTCCCCTCATCCTTCAAACAGGCCTGTGTCAAGCCTATCCTAAAAAAGGCCCTGCTGGACCCCTCCTGTCTCTCTAAATACCGCCCTGTCTCACTTCTACTGCTTGCCTCCAAAATCTTAGAGCGCATTGTCTTCTCCCGTATTACTAACTTTCTTAATGCCCATAATTTATTAGACCCTCTGCATTCTGGTTTTCGGCCTGCGCACTCTACTGAGACAGCGTTGTACAGAGTTACAAACGATCTTCAGGTTGCAAAAGCCAAAGGTCACTTTTCCATACTAATCCTCCTAGATCTATCGGCTGCATTTGATATGGTTGACAACTCCCTCCTGATGCAGATTCTGCATTCCATTGGTCTCCGTAGTCAGGCTGCATCCTGGATCTGTTATCTCTCTAACCGTTCTTTCACTGTCTCCTACGCTAACAAAACCTCATCTCTAGTTCCTCTTAATGTGGGGGTACCCCAAGGCTCTGTACTTGGGCCGTTGTTGTTCTCCCTCTACACGCTGTGTTTGGGAGATCTTATCCGTTCATTTGGCTCCAAATTTATCTGTCAACCCCTTTGTTAACAGTTGAAACTGAGACTCAAATCTCTAACTGCCTCCTGGCTATCTAATTGGATGAACCAACGCCACCTCAAACTGAACCTAACAACTGAACTAATGATCTTTCCGCCTAAGCCTGGTCCTACCCTCCCCTTTTCTATCTCTATTGATGGCACCCTCATCAACCCAGTCGATTCGGCATGTTGTTTGGGGGTGATCTTTGACTCCAGTCTCTCTTTTTCTAACCACAATAACTCCACTGTCAAAACCTGTCACTTTTTCTTACTTAATATTGCCAAAATTCGTCCCTTTCTTTCTACTGCTACAGCTAAGCTGCTCATGCATGCATGCTCTCATCCTGTCACGACTGGACTACTGCAACCTGCTATTAACTGGCCTCCCTAACTCCCATCTTTCCCCCCTACAGTCTATATTAAATAGACAGAATTCTCCTCCTCTCATCCAGAAGAGTTCAAGCCCTTCCCCTGCTAAAGGCCTTATCGTGGCTCCTATTAAACACAGAATATCTTACAAACTTCTTCTCCTAACCTTCAAAGCCATCCATTTCTCTGCTCCTCACTACATCTCTTCCCTTGTGTCTCTGTATGTTCCTGGCCGACTCCTTCGTTCCTCGAAGAGCAATCGCTTGGTTGCGCCCCACACTACTACTGCTGTTTCCCGCCTTAACCCTTTCTGCCCCTCACATTGGGAATGCCCTCCCCGATTTCCTCCGGAGAGAATCCTCTCAGTCTTTTTAAAACCAAACTAAAAGATTCCCTATTGGGGCACTCACCCAGCACCTGATCTGGGAACTGGCACTTATATTGTAGTGTCACCCACTGTGACCTACAGCACTTATATTTGCCTATTTGTATCTGTAAGTTACCCTCCCATATAGATTGTAAGCTCTACGGGGCAGGGACCTCCTTCCTCGTGTCCTTGACTCCTAACTTATTGCAGCTGTATTTATCTATATTTATTGTTATACTTTGTATTTATCTATTATCTTAACCCCATTTGTATTAATGTACTTTACTGTACAGCACTGCGTACATAAGTAGCACTTTATAAATAAAAGATATACATACACACATTTATTTTGGATTTTTGTTTGTTTGTGTGCAGGTTTGGTGTGTAACTTTTACTACCCCTATTTACAGGTACGACTACCTGACATCTGGAAAAAAAGGACCCAGCAGAGGTCAAAAGATTCTTGTAGAGGCAAGGCCAACTTTTGAGCAGCTGATAAAGGCGGCTAAGAGTGGATTTCTTTTGGATAAAGAAAAGTCTATCGTCTAATACTTGGAGGCAAAATATGACTAAGAACCCATGTTGCATGATTCCTCTGCCATGCTTTATGTTTCTAACATTCTGTTAACTTGAACTGTTTGGCATTTTACCAATCCTTGTCTTATTTACCAACAGATCGAAGAATGGTGCAAGAGGATGCCATCTGACTGCAAAACACGTATGGTCATCGGCGTAAAGAACCATAGGACGTCTACGCAGAAAGTCGCTCCTATACTTCTAGAAGATGAGGTATATGTCTGAAATGAACATTTGCAAATGTGGACAG
Source organism: Xenopus tropicalis (assembly GCF_000004195.4). Lineage (NCBI taxonomy): Eukaryota > Metazoa > Chordata > Amphibia > Anura > Pipidae > Xenopus > Xenopus tropicalis. The sequence continues at coordinate 154,627,869 of NC_030681.2, forward strand.
CCTGTTTAGCATTTTTATTCAACTTGACTCTTTTGTATCATTTCTGTGGTTTGATGTTTTCTATAAAATACAGCCATCCTTTTTCAGGAGGGGGACAAGATCGAAGACAATTTTCTTCTCCTCAACCGGGGAACCTATTCACAGTGTGACGAATGACATTGCTCGGCTTTAACAAGTATAGATGAGGGATGCAAATTCCATTTTTTAATAGTTCTTCTCAAACTATAGCCACCAGATGAATACTGGTACAGGCTTACGTTCTAGCCAAGTTTAGTACTGCTTCAATGCCTACATTTCTGAACATAACTTGTCACAGGGCGCAAGTTAAACCTAAGGGACAAATGTAAGAGGCTCGAAGAACCATGGAGACGTACAGTCTCTCACTTTGAATCTGATGCACAGAGGAACATGTTCGCCAGGTTGCTTGGCCATTCAAATGTCACGGCCGAAAGGGCGTACCGGGAGAAGGACTCTTGGAAATATGGTGGAAGCGGCAGAAATTATGAAGAGGGCGATGCATGGCCCCCAGCCTTCAACATCAGGGTCATTTCATAGAGCAGAGCATTTACATGGCTTTCCATATGCAATTTTTCTTAATACAGATAAATTACGATTTATACAAAGGGCAGGGAATAACCACCGGTTTCTTTTTTGTTATCTATTAAATAGGTGTCAACAGGTGACACAGCAGCCACTGCAATAAGAAACATTATACTCTCGTGAGTTGGAGAAAACTTATGAAAAATTCAAAAAGGCCCAACCAGTCACCATCGATGCTAACCCTCCTTGATGAATGTTCAATCCCTGAGTGTCCACGTTTGTATAGGTTACTAAGTAAATATCTAATACTGCTCTCTCTTCCACCCATCCATTCTAGGAATCCAGACGAAGAGCAAAGAGATGTATCCAAGGCACTGGATGGAAGACCAACTTGCCACGGATAAGAGATATTTTGAAAACCTGTAACCCTCCGATATTGAATCAGGTTTCTAAACACGTTCCAAGTGGAATGGGAATGAATCCAGCTGGAGAAAAGATAAGTACACTTATTTACTTCCCTCCAAATCCTAGTCTCTCACAATTCACTCTGACAGTTATATTTGTTATGAAATTTATAAAATGTTTTGTTTTAGGTCTAAAAAGCAGCACAACTTGGATATCAGAATAGCCATAAATTCATCCAGAATAAGTACACCTGTTTTATACTTATTTTCTGACATTAGTATTTAGCATTCTCTCAGCCCTTCATGTTTTTCTAATGAACAATAAGTCAGTTTATATAAATTTGTGACCATTCTGATAACTGCTTTTTTGAAAGCCTAAAAATAATAGATATCAGTGGAGATTGGTGCAATACTTTGGCTTCTGAAGAATTCCTCATGAGAGATCCAGATGAGACACCAGCACCTGAAACCATCAAGAGAGTCAGAAGAGATCAGTTGAACATGGGTCAGTCGGTCCTAAGAGATGGGTGAGCATCGATCGAAAGGGAGTCTGGTTCAGATAACCCGAACCTGGGGGAGTGGCGAGACAGGCGCCCACCCTGAAATGGGTTTGCCCCGAGTAAGGGGCCCGCGCCTTGGAAAGCGCTGCGGTTCCGGCGGCATCCGGTGAGCTTGTGTACTTTTTACATGGAAGATGTGGCGAGGTTCCTGTATTTTATGAACCCACAAGATGCTAAACTTGGCATTTGTAAAAGACCTCCAAAAGGACCAACGAGTTTAACAAAACTGCAAGAGATTGTATCGCACCAGACCATGTTCAACTACTTGAAGCATGTGAGGTGATTTGTAAACATGCAGATAAACTTGATCTCAACTGATCCATCTATATACAATGCCTGCAACAACTTTATCAAAGCCACTAACGCCCTTCAAAAAAGGCCCAGTAAAAAGGTATATCACAGGAAGTTGTCAAGAAAAGGTAATACCACATGGGCTATGTTGTCATTTCCTTTCAGCCCTCTGCTTTAGAAGCATAAGTAACGCTTCCTTGACCCATACAATGAACACCGGAAGAATGTCGCAGGCTATCGTCCACAGCAAAAGTCACATTTTCTAAAGCCCTGGACACCGCTAAAAAAAATATAGATGAGCATATAAAATTTGAGATAGTACATTACTTGGAGGCATTACTGGTTCTGAAGCACTTGCAGAGACCAGGGGTTGTACAGAATATGACAGTAAGTACATATTGCCATAAGGGCTTTGGTAAAATATTAACAGTAAATCTTTCTCCAAAACCACCCTTACTCCTAGGTCACCGAATGGAAAATGTTTGCCACAGATACGTTAGTGGTAATACACAGATACGTTTAATTGTCATTGGAGTAGCAGAGCACAAGACCGCAACGCAACAACTGGCTGCTTTCGCATTGACAAGAAACTGTAGTTTTAGAAAAATTGTGTTGCCATTGACAGACAACTGTAGGAAAGCATTGTGATTATATTGTTTCACTTCTAGTGGTTCGATGTGTATTATCAATAAGTGAGACCGAGTGCGTGACATCTCCCCTACTGACATTTCTTATCGTCAACTGGGAAGAAGCTTTATACTGTTTCAAATGACCTGTGGCGATACCACCAAAAGGTAAATTGTCAAGCCTACACCTATAGAAGGTTTCACTGGGGAAGGTCCGATATACTGTATATGGAGGCACTCACTGTCAATTGCTTTTTTGTGTTCCAATTAAGTACAACATTCCAAGTGTGTGCAGTCAGGATGTGTGAAACATTTACTGTCACAATACATGGACTCCAAGAGACACCTTTTTGCCAAGTATTTAGCACATTCTAATAAAAACAGCAGAGAGTTCCTACCGGGAGAAAACACTCGATGACATACACCATGTGTATCTGCTGGTCTCTGGGGCAGTTGCGAGTCAAGCAGGCACCTCAAGGTAAAAACAGAGGGAGGTTAAGTTTTTTTTTTCTTTCCTGTATATCTGTTTTATTTTGTGTATAAGCAGTTACAAAGAAGACTTTCTGTATGTTTATTTGAACAGAACCGAAGAATCAAGCACGCCCCATTCAAGATGGAGAAAAACACCAACAGGAGCGTAAGTTCTCTTTTGTCATTTTACTCCATCCTATTTCACTTTCCCTCTTATTATCTCACTTTCCCTCCGGACATGCCTCTATGTCCCTGTCTGTGTTCATGTGCACACAGCCAGTCCACTTTAATATTTGTATTTGTTCATACATCCATGCAACGAACCAGAAGACGTCAAGTAACCCCAAACCCCACTGCCATTTTACTCTTTTCTCCTTTCACTCTAGGGGGCACATTTACTAATTAACGAACGCTCCGAACGTTTGTGCAATCTGTCAGATCATATTTTCCGTGACTTTTTCTGAACTATCACGATAAATATGTATTTCGCAAAACATATAAACATTACGGAATTCATTAACGCTTTGGATAAGCCGTTTTCAGGAAATTAATATTGGCAGGTACAGTCGTATGTAAGGCTTCAAAAAGGCCAAAATGTGTGTTCAATGGGAAAAGTCAAAACAAGTGAATAACCATTGTCAGCCTGTCTTTTTACTACATGCCTTTCAAGGGGAAATTAAACCAAAAAGGGATTTTCAATAATACATGGCTTTCAAATAGAAGTTGAGTAGTTTGTGTGTGATGTGTTTAGAGAATAAGTCAATTACAGGCTGCCCTTAGCTTTAGATAAAGAAACAGGAAAGAGTTAAAGACTGCACAGCTTGCTCGTTAAAGGCTGCCAAAGGTATAAAACCCCTTCCTATAACTCACTTCAGTTTGCCTAAACATGGAACATGATGCGGTTGTGCCAGCACTGCTGGCAGTTTTAGAGGCTTTAGAGGCACCAGAGGCTGACCAGCAGGAACCCCCTGTTCGTTTGCCGCTTGCTAGGATCAGACAGCCTCGTCGATTCTGGAGAGGTGTCCCTTCCCTTAATGAGCTGTCTGATGAGGTGGTGCGGCTGTACCGCCTGAGCCATGCCGCCATTTTTTATTTGGTTAGGCAGGACCTAGATCCTGTGACTGCACGGCTTCAGGCCCTGCCCGGGATATACAAACTGCTTGGGGTTTTGCATTTCCTGGGCAGTGGCAGTTTCCAGCAGGTCTCCGCACGCCTTGTCGGTATGAGCCGGCCCACCTTCAGCGGGATACTGAGGCAAGTGCTCAGGGCGCTTCTACCGCACTCGCAAAGGCTCATTTCCTTTCCCTCAACTGAGGCAGAGTGGACAAGGGTAAAGCAGGACTTTTACCTCATTGGCCATTTTCCAAATTGCCTAGGAGCCATTGATTGCACTCATATTCCGCCGACACCACCTCGGCTTCATCAGGAGCACTACCTTAACAGAAAGTACTCCCATTCCATCAATGTCCAGGTGGTGTGCGATTCCCACCTGCGGATCATGAGTGCGAGATCTGGTTTTCCTGGAAGCGGCCACGATGCCCATATCCTGCGTCAGACAGCCCTCTATGGTCGCGTCACTCACGGAGAAATGCCGCGGGGCTGGCTGGTGGTTAAGTCCTTTTTAACCATTTTTTTTACATCAACTTCCACAACTCCCATTAACGGGACCATCTTGAAGGCACTGTATGTGACTGCTAGTGACAGTTAATTGGTCATGGTGATACACACCCATTAGTCATATGTGCATACAACTGGAATATTATTTGCATTAGAATTTCAATATTTAATCACGTCAGTTGTTAATAGTAATTTATATCCAAATTATTTGCCACTTTACTTATCCTTGTATTTCTAAGCATCTTGGGAATGGTAGTTTTGGAAAGCATTTGTTTGAACTTCTCTTTCTAAGAGACCAATTAACTCCTCAAACCTGAGCATGTGTAATAGGTGGGATTTTGGTCAATGGGGGCCTTGTTACCTTGGAATCTGTCCCATGCATGTGTATGGAACTTTTCAATCAAGGGATGGATGCTTCCATTCATAATTTTTCCTTTGTTCTAGGTGACGCAGGATATGAGGTTCTGCCTTGGCTGATGACCCCTGTTTGGTTTCCCCGCACACCTGCCCAACGTCGGTACAACCGTGCCCAACGTCGGTACAACCGTGCCCATCGGAAGACGCGCAATGTGATTGGGCGCCTGTTAGGAGTGCTCAAGTCGCACTTCTGATGCCTCAGTCACTGGGGGAGCTCTTCTTTATTCCCCCATTAAGGAATCAGATCATGGTTGTCTGTGCCATGTTGCACAATGTTGCAATGGATCATGGGTTAGGTGCAGACATCAATGATGCTCTGGAACCTGAGATTGAGGGGTATGTTGGCAGCGCCGGGATAACCAACCACAGGGGAGAAGAGTGCGTGATCAGATCATTCACTTCCTAATATGCCTCATTAATGTGTTTAACTTGCTCTTGAAACTGTAACCAGAAGAGAATGAAGATGCCAACCAAAATATGTATGTTTAGCTACTGTGTGTCTTTGCAGTAAATGCTGGCACTGTATGAACATAAGTGACTTTGCCCAGTGCAGTAACAACTGATTGGTGTTAGGCCTTGATATATAGGGATTTCATTACAGTGTAGGTGTAGAACACCTTGTGATGTGCTGGTGTGCCCCTAGCAGTACTGGCCTTCCCGGGACTCCTTCTGGTGTAAGTAACCACGCTTACAGAGAAAAATCAGTGATATAAAAATTGTCAACCATTTAAAAGGATGTCAACTCCAAATCAATTTATGTTTTTTTTTTTTTTAGGGCAAAATGTAGTTTGAGGTTCCCTTGTCCTTAAAATTATTAGCATTACTAACTAATTCTACTTTGTTGTTTGGGATCTACTGTGTTGTGGGATCTACCCCCATTGGAATCCTTTGGTGCTTTGGAATGTTGCTACTAAGAAGCTAAAACCTCATTTCTGTTGCTTGGACGTGTCACTGCTGTTACCACCCTTCTGGGAGACGGAGCTATACAGGTGACTGCCACTTACTCTGCTTTAAGAAACAAATATATTACTGTCACAGAAAAAAATTTTTAGTTTCGGCCTCAAAAAACACAATGCATTCTGAATGACCAGACCAACTAGACTCCCTGCCAGGATCCATGGGAACGCCCCAGATGCTGCCCTAATCCCTATGAAGTTGAGCACCTCTTATGCTTGGACTGAGAGCCCTGTTGTAAGGGGATCCACAAATACTGGGTAAGAGAGTAAAAGTAAAATGCAGTTCAAGGCTAAAACTCACAAAATGTGTTAGTTGAATAATTTTTATTTTAGGAAATTTCCCCTATAAGTGTCTCGGGTAGAGATGATGACCTATGACTTCTACATGAGCCTAATCATAGAGAAAAATTTATTTTATCATTTTAAATGCACGCAGGAGAGGTGCATACGTATCCCAAGTGATATATTTGCTGCTTACAGGCAATGAGTATTGGGAGTTTCAGGGTCCGACTGAGTAGTTTTGTCACCACATTCATATTAAAGAAAGTGGTTTTCCTTCACCACGCATAATGCCGGCAGGTATTACTGTAGGTATATTGTAGCACAACAACTGGTGAACATATTAAAATAGATTTGTTGGCTCAGGGTGGTAAATTGTTGTGTGACTGACTCGGGTATCCGGACTGAGATTCACAATTTCCTACCAATAAAGCTCAGCAAATTCCCTAAAGCATTATGTTCCCAGGATTACAAGGGTTTTCCCCTCATTTCCCACTGCAGAGTATCACATATTGGTCCCACTATCCAAAGAATATTATGGTTATAACAATGTGATTAAGTGTTTGTGAACACAAAACATGGTACTCTAGTAAAGCTAATTTTTAACAAAGAATTCTGCCTGTAGATTTGCTCAGTGAGTGCCTGCTCTTCAAATCAACGGCGATATCCGCTCCCCTATCCTGGTATGAAAAATACCAAAACATGGTGTTTGGGTTTCAATTAACCATTTAAAAAGTTCTGCATTCAGCATGTTAAAAATCCTGAGGAAAAAACGGTAGTATAAAAATATAGCTGAAACAAGAATGAAGAGCCAACTGTAGTTACATATGGGATTGACCCCATTGAATATACTAAATTGGCATCAGTGAGTATGGCCATGTACGGAACAATATTTATACCTAAGAACCATCAGCCATTTTACCATCTGACAATTACAACTAGAATCAGAAAGGTTTCTCCACACCAGCAATACAATGGCTGATACACACTGCTCACAAAGAAGGTATCTGTACTCACATTACACGGCAGTGATAAAGCTGTGGGGCCATAATTGTGGTTAACATGTAGCTTTGGAGTTCCAGGGATGCTGTTACCATGGCTGCGATGTTTTCTCCTCTGGAAATGATTTTAATTGAGTAACTGGCACCACTATTGGTCAACTGAATCCCAAAACACAAACCACAACTTCACTATCTAAAGTCATGGGGCTTTGAGGTCCAGGAGTTGTGGGAACATGATTGGAATGCTCAGTTAGAATCTAACAATGATCTAAAGGGTTTCCTTTTAGAAAAAGCTGATACATCCCCCATGGTGCACTTGTTAAAATGTACCACAAAGTTGCAACTGGTGAGCAAATACACTAATGATCTCACAAGTTCATACCCATTTGTGAACAAAACAAAAATACCCAAAGGGTCACCCTAGAATTATTTGTGAAAATGTTGTCTTTTGATTACTTTGGCATTGCTAAAGAAAAAGTATCATCCTAAAGACATTTTTCCTGTGCTCCGTTTAAATGAATGGCAAGTAATGTTTCCGTTATGTCGTACATGTGCCAGTACATGCCAAACAGACAGCGCATTACTAGGTAAATGTTACATCATTGAAATTCAAAAGGCGCTGGGATATGGGTTATAAATTGGATGGAATCTTTATAATCTGGCCCTTTGACTATAGCATTGATAAACCTTGAGAAATACAAAAAAGTACCTCTCCGTGACAAGCAGGAAGCCTCATGATACCCCAGAAGGTACTGCTGAGAAATCAAGAGTACATTGGTGATTACTTTGAAAAAAGGGGTATTGTTGCATAAAGAACTGAGCAAAAAAAAAAAAAGCTATTTCTGAATTTTTTGGTCAAAGGTCTAGTTTGCCATCTACAAGTATTGAGACTGACCCTGATGTACAGATATGCATTTACCCCCAATATGTTGTCTCATCCAGAGATTTCCTAGATGACACAGTAATGCTTAACTGGAAGTATGCCAAGGAACGTCACTCTCACCCAACACCAATATATTTAATCACCTGTTTCACTACAGGAGTATGCCAGACTAGATTCATACTAACTTTTGCATAAATTGAACCACCAATGCCTTTATCACGATACGGATTGTTATTTTTGTAAGCAACCTGGTGATTGGAACCCACCTCTGGGTAAATAGTTAGGGAAGCGGACCAGTGAGCTACAACCTCACATTACAGAGTTCATATCTGCAGGGCCAAAAACATGGCTATAAGTTATTGACAGGAGAGACTGCATTAAAAGGTCAAAGACGTAACAATAATTGTCCGAATATATCCAGTTGATCAATTGATACTTTGAAGAATTTGGTGCTGAACTATTCCAAAAATTTGAATCATCAACAAAAGGTTGTGGTATGTCAAGACGGGTAGAAATAAAGCTCTGGCAGAGACCCGTCCCTTGCAGAAAACACTAGTTTGTGTAGGATAAAAGACACCTGAAAGGAGGACACAATAGTGAAGCATTTGGTTTCACTCATGGACACGAGGTTGCAACACCCTTTTTCATGTATATTAGCTCTGCCCAGTTTTTTCCTCTCCCTTTTTTGTCATGTTCCTCGTGGGGACATTTGGCCAGTGGACTGGGGGAGGGGGGAATTTTGGTTTTAAGTTGAAATTATTGGCCGGCATGTCGGTCTGAGATGTTAATTCTTTATTGTGAAGTTTAATAAAAACACTTAAAAACCCTTTTTTTATTAAGCGATTTTTAGGGAGAGCATTTGCTGGGGGGGCGAGCATCTGTAAGGGTGATGAGTTCCAGATCTGAAGGAGTTTAACAAGGAGTCAATACTGTACGGGGGGCTGTCATTTACAGGCCTCAGTCAGCCGCCTTCTCTGCTCCCTTTCTGACTTTGATACCTGGCTCTCCTCTGTATGGACAGCCCTACAATCATCCTTGGGGACACAATAATCCCTCTGTCTCACACTCGCCTTTCCCAACCTGCTCCTTACCCCACTATACTAATTTGGAATACACGTGACAAACCTCCCAACCTTAGATCACTTTCAGGCCCAGTCTCTGCTCCGAGATTTCTGACCGATACCCTGGGTTAGAGAGTACAACCACATACTAGCCTCCACCATTGACTCATCTGCACCCCTTCAGCCCAAGCATACTCCCACTCCAATTACTGTCCTGTCTCGCTTCTACCGCTTGCTTCCGAGTTGTAGAACGTATAGTCTTCTCCTCTATTACCACAGTCTGTTGGACCCACTGCAATCCAGTTTGCCGGCCTACTGAGATGGCGTTGTGCATAAGTAGCGCTTTATAAATAAAGGTATACAGACAGACATTAGCTGGCCCATCTAATTCAGGAAAGTGTTTTGTAAAACATTTGTACAAAGTTAATACACTATTGCCACATAAGCCCGATAACATTGGTTAGCAGTCACGTTATGATGAGTTGATGCCTAAATTACCCAGGCTTACCTAATAGTTTTGCAGATATATTATTTCCCCCTGATAAAATTAGTTGTTGAAAGTACGTGCTCCAGGCGTTTTAGTGTTTTGTCAAGGTAAAAAGCTGTACCATTAATTTAAATACCAAATATATGGTTTTCTTTAAGAACCCAAGGGATAAGTTACAACTTCCCTCCCCACACACCAACCACATTGCACCAACAGGCACCCCTGGCACACTAAATATACAAACACTGGGCACATTTGAAAGAATTATTTGCCGTCTCTGGGCTGGACAATCTGAATAAAGTCACTTCATCTCTGGAAAAGAACCCATTTACCTGGCTGTGGTAAATATTGGAATCTCCAGTATATTTGTAATATACCAACATATATATCTACCATATACAACATTATGGTGCTGTGACTGATTATGAGAGAAGTCTATACAACATCACATCTACAGTCTCACAATCCCAAACCACTTTTCAACACCTTCAACTGCCAGTTACATCCTCCCACCTGACCTGCTGCCGCCTCTATCCCTCCCGAGGACTTGGCTAGTTAATCTGAGCCCAAAGGACAGTACACTAACATTCCCTCAGCTGCTACTTCTCTTAAATCCTTTCCTACACTTAGGAGGAGACTGACTCACCTCTCTTTAAACCTCTCGCGCTCTCTACTGGGATATTCCCAAACAAACACAAAGTCAAGCCTATACATAGATCAAAAGACCTTTTTTTTATCATCCACTATCTACTCCCTTTTTCCTCAAAACTACTAGAACATAGAAAATGAACTCACACTAACATCTAACTCCCTACTAGACTCACTTCAGTCTGGCTTCAACTCCCACAACTCATTTGGCTTTCAGTATCATTGATATGCAGGATGATACTCAAATCTACCACTTCTCCAGACCTGCCCTCACTCTTAGCTCATCACTGTCTGTCTCAAAGCAATTTCAGCATTCATGTCCTCATTTTCTAAAAATCGACATGGACAAAACTGAACTGGTCCTTTCCCACCTTCCAACACTGGTTTCCCTGCCTGACATCTCAAACACTCACTAAATCCTGTCAGTTTCTCCTAAAAAAACATCTCTTCCATTAGACCCTTCCATACTCACACTTGGATGGGGACTGGCAAAGTTCTCATCCATACCCTTGTCACATCTAGTTAGACTACTGCAACTCACTGCTCTTTTGGCTTCCCGTCTAAACTGGTCCCATTCCAATCCATCACGAACATTGCTGCCAGACTCATACACATCTCCTCCTGCTCCACAAGTGCCGCCCCCTCTCTGCCAATTCCCTCAATGATTACATGCCATACACAGGACTCAATTTAAGGTTGTTGTACCACACCACTCTATATAAAACCAACACCAGACAACCTTCAGAACGACTTCTCTTCCTGACTCTTCCTCACATGCTGCACCCATCCTCTGGAAAGCTCTACCCCACCCCATTAGACACTCAGTCTTTAGACTTTTAGATGATTATTTAACTCACTTTCATTCAAGCTTATAACCTAAGCCCTCAGCAACTATTGCCCAATAAACCCCCCTTACTTTACCGCACTAACCGCTTCAATAGGAACTGGTTACTCCCTCTCCCTCCTAGAATGTAAGCTCTTTTGAGCAGGGCCCTTCCCCTATTGCCTTTTACCAATATTCAAATGTAACAATCATTTTGGGGAATTGTTTGTATGTATATGAGAACCATAATGGTTATGTATATTGGTTTTGAGCCTCAATAAGTTACTGACTGCACAGTGTGTGTTGCATGTGAATTAAGCATTTAGCAGGCGTTAAAAACCAAAAGGTGTTGGTGCTTGCTGTGCATGCTGGGAGTGCAATTAACTGACTGCTGTGTGTTTTCCAAGTGTTACCTGGCTGAGTAACTGCTTTTTCCCTTGGAGTGTTGGGTAAGCACACTTTTGTTTGGAGATTATACAAAAAGATCTTTTGTAATTAAACAGGGGGGCTGTTTTTTTTTTTTTTTTATTTACACAGTTGATAAACAGCATTTCCCCCCAGCCTACTAATTTAGGGGGAGGAGATAAAAGGGTAAGTTCTCACCAGGCTTTGGGCTCTTGTTTGAACCTCAATAAGTTACTGACTGCACAGCGAGTGTGGGAGCTGCTAAGTGGGTGTTGCATGTGAAATAAGTGTTTGGCAGGCGTTAATCAAAAAGGCATTTAAATCTAAAAAGGCACTATACGAGGGATTGCACTTGGGAGACGAAGTACCAGTGGCAATATGGGTCCCAGTATGATTGCTGGTGTTACTCAGTGTGTATCTTGTATGTATGGGATCCTGGGGCAGCAGTTCCTGCAGCATTTACTTGAGATACAGGTGGGTTTTCCTCTTGGAATCTGAGGTGCAGAATCTAAGGGGGGAACTGGCAGCACTGAGGGGGCTGTAAACATGGGGGAGAACAGGAGGCTCACTGAGCAACCACTGGCAGGGGCCGGGGTAGTGGGGGGGAGAAGGGACAGGGGAGGTTAATGAGGGAGACAGGTTTGTGGCAGTTAAGAGGGGGCAGTAGGGGATGGAAGGGTAGGTGGGCTGTTCCACAGTTTGTACAAACCAACAGATTTGCAATTTTAGGTGGAGATGCTGGGGAAGGCAGCTCTGAGCTGCATGTATGGAGCCAACTGAATGGAACGGTTTGATGGGATGTTTGTTCTTCTAGATGCTTCTGGGAAGCCCAGTGGGTTAGATTTTGAAGAATTCTATTTACTGAACTAGTAATCCTTGGAACTATAGAACGATGGCTACTACATTGGCATTCTTGTATATCTTTATCAGCTAAGGTGGTCCCAGACCAAGTATTTCGTACAGTTCATCAGGGTCATGCTTAATATCCTATTCACGAGGTTTCCTTGGTCTCCTAGCCCATCTGCCAGCAAGATGTCAACAAAATAAGATTATGGAGGAGGCTGGACTTCACAGAATACACTCGGCTGATTCACGACTGCTGCAGGGATTCATAAGCTTCCTGGAAAAAACGTATGCCAAATAAGGAATCAAACATGAGGTACTGCAATGTTGGTACTGATTTCATTTATAACTTTAAACAGACTATTTCACAGGCAAACCAGTTAATTCTAACCTTCTACCTTCAGATCGATAATCAAGATGGTTACATTTCGTGAACCCAAATGAACCTTCCACTAGCTGCATACATAACATTGAGAAGCGTGACGTTCTTTTGGGTAAAAGGAGCTTCAGCAGCCAGCAGAGCGACGTCAAGAAATTACATGAGTGGGGTGAAAACAATGTATTACTTATGTCACCTCAGAGGATCGGCTGTTGGAAGAGGATTCCAAAAATTTTTAAAAAGCATAACAGAGATCCAGAAATCCATTTGCAGAGGTGCCAGTAAAGAAGTGTTGGAAGGCGAGTCATTAACGGCAGGCAATATTGTACAGGATACGTCCAAGCAGGTTGTTTATAGATCTGTGTACTAAATTTGCCTTTTTGTGTACAAATCCAAGAGAGTGCCAGAAGTGCTAACCCTGGCAAACGGTCTTTTGTCCGAGATAATTGATCGGACCAATTCCAGGAATGAATTACAAGAGAGGGATATGACGTCCATGCTTTTCTACTTGGAAGCACCTATAGAGACCAAGTGTTATCCAGCACATGACAGTACTGTTTTCTGAAAAAAAAAAAAAGGATATCACACTAGTCAAAGTTCGACTGATTGGTTTAAGCACATTTAAGCCGCTCCACAGACCACGTAAGAGCAGCTGTCATAAAAGTAAAGGCTGCAACACACCACATTGTGGTCTTCAACGAGGTAGAGATGATCTGCTGAGATAAATCTGAAATAAGTGTCTAACCACCTTTTATAAAGAGGAGCAGCAGCGGAGGACAAGGGTTACTTTGTCTCCAGCAAAAGATCAAAAATTCAGAACCCGACAACTGATGTCCACAGATTCCAAGAAAGGTAAAGTTATTTGTATACTGGGAATATTTTCCTCAAAGCCCCAATCATCTGATTTGTATTAATGGTCAAAGTATTGGTAAACGAAGCACGCTAATATTTTGTTTCTGCTATAGGTTTAATGCTCGTTTGGCCACTGGGAATGAGGAGCTTCACATTTTTGAAAGTCATCTGTGAAAGCACTTTGGAAGACCAAGAATTGATAAAAATATCAACCCAAAGGCAACATCTCAGTATATGCGTGCCGCAATGAGTGGGCGAGCTTCAGAGGACATGGGAGCAGTTGGCAAACTCAAGGTTAGTTTAGCTGATTGAGCATTGTCAGTGGGTGTTGCCTTAGCAGTTGTTGATGTCCTTTTAAGTTGTTATCCTTCTATAGCCTAAGGGTTCTGATTTTGGTTTTCCAGAAATGGAGAAGTGCCTGGCACACTCGAAGAGAAAAGTCAGGGAAGGAGAAAAAAAAAAAAGTAGAAAACGCGTTTAAAGTGGACCTTGACTCCAAAGGCCCAACACTAAAAGAGCGCAGGAAGTTTTCGGAAATGCACGGAAAATACTGCTATGACGGGTGGAGAAGGCAGCAGACAAAATGGTGCTTGGATGCGGTCATTGGTAAGAATCACGCAGGCTTGTTGTGTCGTTTTCTAATTTTTTTTTTTCTGCAGCGGTTCAATTTTTTAAAAAAAAATTCAGCACATTACAAGAACGAAAAGCCCACTGCAAACACAGTGCTCAACTACCTGAAGCAACAAGGGTGGTCAAAGCATGTTCCAAGCGTGGAGGAGATCTTGCTGCACTGGGAAGCTAGGGAATAGCCAAGAAGAGAGGGCAACAATAGAAGAATTCAGAGTTTGATCAGTGGCTAGGACTATCCATACTAGATGAAGCGGACAAAGGGCAAAAAGTGGTGACCCTCAAGCCTTTTCAAAAGGGTGACTATATTTGACCACCATGGCCGTTATTTCCGCAAAGGAAGGGGGGACAGCTGAGGTAGGTGGAGCAGGACAAAATGGGGTCTCCCTCCATGGACAGAGGAAATAAAAGACGCTTTGATGCCCAGAACGTTCCCTGCCCCTGCCACAGTGAACTAGCAACCACTTACGGGAGGAAAATTAACCATTCCCGTAAAAGGCCAAACCGTAAGCCCATGATGAAGTATTTTGAAAATGACACCATGCCTCACATTGTTTATAGCAGACAGACATTGATGTGGGTACAGATATCTTATTTGACTATGGAGTCACAAGGAAATCATTTTCCGGAGAGGGGGCAGATCTACCCTGGATTGATGAGTAGTTCCCCTAAGAATACACTTATGGATATGGACTTGGTGCACTTGCATATATATGTAATTTTGGAGCTATTGATGTATGCAGCATAGAACCAATCTTTTAATATTAAACATTACCATTTTCATTAGTATTGAACTGGAGTTTTACCCAATACATTTTAGCTATTAACAGTTCAATTGTTCCGTCTCCTTCAATTGCTAATTGTGTTCCTTTTGTGACTCACTGAAGTTACTAGCTCCTGTAGCTTGCCTTCCTTGTAAATCACAGAAACCGTTCCTTAGATTTTGGCTTCATTTGATTTCATTTGAAAATGGATTCTAAGACACCAAACCGCTACTATCTCGCCTGCAAGTTTTGCCTGAAGATTCAGGACACTTTGCCTGTTCATCTGAGGAGAGCCTGTAAGAGAGATGCAGGTCCACAAGAAATTGAGCAGCTGATGCTGGAAGCAAAAGGGAAGATGTGATCAATCCTGAAAGGGCTTAGTGTCGTTGACTGTAAAGACCTGGACTATAAGGATTTCAGAATTCTTATAGCAATTTATCCAGTTCCTGGAGAAAAATGGCTGCTATGTTAGAGGGAAGCCAGAGAAGTCAGCAAGGTATGTATTGCTCCTGCTATGGCAGTGTCTAGACATGTATGTTCAATTTGTTCTTTACCAATCAATCTTTGTTGCATTACAGCAAAACCTTAGAAAAAAGATCTGTCCATTGAATATGGACAAAAAATCAATGTGAACCTCAGTTGGGAATCAGATGAAGTAGTGGGGACACAGGCACCTTGTAAAGATCTGGACCTGTAAGTATACTTGGCCTGTGTCCTTATAATATTCACCTGTCTACATTGTAACTTGCCTGTTATTCATTGTTTCTGAACTTGTGTATTTATTAACACAGCCCTGTCATGTCACCTAAACAGATGAACCTGAGCCTAGTGAATGCTCAACAAGTGAAGAAACAAAAACCTGTTGAACAGCTGGACCTGTAAGTATAATTATATGTACATCTAATATCCCCCTCTACTTTATAATGTGTGCATGTTTGTATTTTGGTTAATTGTTTTCAGAACTTGTTCTTTATTACGTTAGCCCCGTTGAGTCGGAAGAGATGGATATTGTAGGCCGTGTGAAAGAAAGAGATGGAGACACAGGGATCTCTTAGAGAGCCGGACCTGTAAGTATAATTTGTATATGTATATGTACCTCTACTCATGTCTATGTAGTAGTATGTGTTCATATGTTAAATCTGAACTTTTTTTGATTAATATAGACCTGGTGAGAGAAGGAGAACAACACAGACTGATGACAATTTTCATGATGATGACTATGAAGATCAAGAGACTGAGACATGCATAGTTATGCTGTGTCCATGTGTCTATGCTACAGATCATTCTAAATGTTTTTTCCTTTGGACTAGGAGCAAGACAGATTCACATCTCGTCCTGCTTAGGAGAAGAATGATGGCTGCAGGGATGTACAAAAAACACTTTTGAATGTGATTCTAGCTCAGTTCCGAAAATAACTTCAGCATATATTACAAGTGAAAAGATGGTCACAAGAGGTAACATTCACACCCGTCTATGTAAGCATTTGTTTAGTTACTTTGTTGTTCTCATTTCCTCATGATTCATTATGCCTAATTTTAGGTGGGAAATGTGGTTTTTATATTTTGTGGATCCCTTCAAAGCATCCTTACACTTCCTGACAGACACGCAGAAGACATTGGACTTTACTGCACTGGAGAAATTGGGGAACACTCATGCCACTATGTTCTCATACCTGAAGCACATCAACAGGTTTGTGCGATCTCAAACGATCATTGTCTGGTGGATCCAATCAAAACGAAGAACTTGGAAATTGTCATTGTTACCTCAGCATGACCTCGACTCTGCAGGAAAGGCTGAGCAAAGGAATTTCCGCTAACATTGTGGGGAAAAAGTAGGCTTTAGTACCTGTGCATTTATTTTGGCTTTGTTTATGTGTGTAGGTTTGGTGTGTAACCTTTACTACCCCTATTTAAAGGAACAACAACTGGCATCTGGAAAAAAAAAAGACCCAGCAGTGTCAAGATTCTCATAGTGGCAAGGCCAACTTTTGTGAAGCTGATAAAGGCCAAGATGAGTGGATTACTTTTGGATAAAGAGAAGTCTACTGTCCTCTCTTACTTGGAGGCACTGATTGTCTTGAAGAACCTCCAGTGACCAGAATGAAGAGGACACTTGTGTAGAAATAATGGATATGTAGCATCCGCTTCTTATGCGGAGGTAAAAAGCCTAAGTAGACACTGACAGTTCATCTTTCGTACAGTTTATCAGGGTCATGCTGTATATCCTATTAACAAGGTTTCCCGTGTTTCCTAGCACATCTGCCAGCAAGATGTAAAAGAAAAAAATTATGGAGGAGGCTGGACTTCACAGAATACACTCGGCCGATTAATGACTACTGCAAGGATTAAGAAGCTACCTGGAAAAACGTATGCCAAATCTGGAATCAAACATTAGGTACTGCATTGCTGGTACTGATTTAATTTCTAATTTAATTTCTAACTTTAAACAGACTATTTCACAGGCAAACCAGTTAACTCTAACCTACCTCCTTCAGGTCAATAATGTATCAAGATGGTTGCATTTCGTGAACCCAAACGAACCTTCCACTAGCTGCATACATAACATTGAGAGGAGCATGACTCTCTTGGGAAATAGGAGCTTTAGCAGCCAGCAGAGCGACGTCAAGAAATTACATGAGTGGGGTGAAAGAATATATTGTTCATGTCACCTCAGAGGATCAGCTGTTGGAAGAGGCTCCATCTTAGCGTGGGTCAATTCAGAAATTTTTAAAAAACATAAAAGGGCAAGAAATTCATTTGCAGATGTTACACTAAAGAAAAGCGTGTTGGAAGGTGAGTCATTAACAGCAAAGGTGATATAGTACAGGATACGTCCAAGCAGGTTCTTTATAGATCTGTGTACTAAATTTGCCTTTTGTATTCCTCATTTTACAGAACGTGCACAAATCCAAGAGTGCCAGGAAGTGCTAACCCTGGCACACAGTCTTTTGGCCGAGATAATTGATCGGGCCAATTCCAGGAATTACTTACAAGAGGGATATGATGTCCATGCTTTTCTACTTGGAAGAACCCTTAATTTTACAGCACCTACAGAGACCAAGCGTTACCCAGCACATGACTGAGTACTATTAAGAAAAAAATGAACATGAGATCACACTAGACAAAGTGGCTTGAGAGGATACAATACCAGAGCCGCTCCACAGTACTCAACGAGGTAGAGGAGGTGTGGTTCGAGACTTTTCAGATTTATCTAAACCAGCTTTTATAAAAGAGGAGCAGCAGCGGAGACAAGGGATACTTTGTCTCCAGCAAAGGATCAAAAATTCAGAACCCGACAACCGATGTCCACAGATTCCAAGAAAGGTAAGTTATTTTTAAACTGGGAATATTTTCCTCAAAGCCTCCATCATCTGATTTGTATTAATTGTCATTCAAAGTATTGGTAAACAAATGAAGCACGCTAACATTTTGTTTCTGCTGTAGGTTTAATGCTTGTTTGGCCATTGGGAAGGAGGCGCATCACATTTTTGAAAAAGTCATCTGTGAAAGCACTTTGGGTTAATCTGACCTCCGATATGTTATCAATTCTTGGTCTTGCAAATGAAAGCAACATCTAGTATATGCGTGCCGCAATGAGAGTGAGCGAGCTTCAGGAGGACATGGGAGCAGCTGTCAAACTCACGGTTAGTTTAGCTGATTGAGCATTGTCAGTGGGGGTTGCCTTAGCAGTTGTTGACGTCCTTTTAAGTTGTTACTCTTCTATAGCCTAAGAGTTCTGATTGTTTCCCAGAAATGGAGAAGTGCTTGGCACACTCGGAGAGAAGTAGTCAGGGAAGGAGATGTCGTACAAAAAAGTAGAAAACGCATTTAAAGTGGACCTCGACTACAAAGGCCCAACACAAAGTGCCGGAAGTTTGCGGAAACGCACGAAAAATACAGGCAAAGCGACAAGGGTGGTCAAAGCATGTTCCAAGCGTGAAGGAGATCCTGCTGCACTGGGAAGCTAGGGAACAGCCAAGGAGAGGGCAACGATAGAAGAATTCAGAGTTTGATCAAATCACAGCAGCCAGGACTAACCATTATAGATGACGCTGACAAAGGGCAAAAAGTGGTGACCCTTAGGGCTTTACTAAAAGGGTGAATGTTTGTGACTACCATGGCCCGGTTATTTCCGCAAAGGATGGGGAACAGTTAATGAGGCCATAGGAGCAGGATGAAATGGGGTATCTATTTTTTCATGGACAGAGGAAATAAAATGCTGCATTGATTCCCAGAACGTTCCCTGCCACAGTGAACTAGCAACTGCTTACGGGAGGAAACTTAACCATTCCCGTAAAAGGCCGAACCTTATGCCCATGATGAAGTATTTTGAAAATGACACCAGGCCTCACATTTGTTTATAGCAGACAGACATTGATGTGGGTACAGATATCTTGACTAAGGAGTCAAAAGGAAATCATTTTCGGGAGAGGGGGCAGATCTACCCTGGATTGATTAGTAGTTCCCCTACGAATACACTTATGGATATGGACTTGGTGCATTTGCATGGACGTTGGGACACGTTCACATCACGTTCTGCTTAGGAGAAGAATGATGGCTGCAGGGATGTACAAAAAACACTTTCGAATGTGATATTCTTGCTCGGTTCCAAAAATATCTTCAGCAAGAATTACAAGTGAAAAGATGGTCACAAGAGGGAAGATTCACACCTGTCTATGTAAGCGTTTGTTTAGCTTTGTTATTTTGCTGTTCCCATTTTCTCATGATTTCTTATATTACGTCTAATTTTAGGTGGGAAATGTGGTTTTTATATTTTGTGGATCCCTCCAAAGCATCCTTACACTTCCTGACACACAGAAGACATTGGACTTTACTTGCACAGGAGAAATTGGGGAACACTCATGCCACTATGTTCTCATACCTGAAGAACATCAACAACTTGTTGGAAAGTGTCATTGTTACCTCAGCATGACCTCGACTCTGCAGGGAAGGCTGAGAAAAGGAATTTCTGCCAACATTGTGGGGAAAAAGTATGCTATAGTACCTGTGCATTTATTTTGGATTTTTGTTTGTGCAGGTTTGGTGTGTAACCTTTACTACCCGTATTTACAGGTACGACTACCTGACATCTGGAAAAAAAGGACCCAGCAGAGGTCAAAAGATTCTCGTAGTGGCAAGGCCAACATTTGAGCAGCTAATAAAGAAGGCCAAGATTTGAGTGTATTTATTTTGGATAAAGAAAAGGCTACTGTCCTATTACTTGGAGGCACGGATTGTCGTGAAGCACCTCCAGTGAAGAGGGATTTTTGCAGAATATGACAGAGAACCCATGTTGCATTATTCCACTGCCATGCTTTTACTGTTCTTTTAACATTCTGTTAACTTGAACTGTTTGGCATTTTACCAATCCTTGGGTCTTATTTACCAACCGGTCGAAGAATGGTGCAAGAGGAAACCGTCCGACTGCAAAACACGTATGGTCATCAGAGTAAAGAACCATAAGACGTCTACACAGCAAGTCGCTCCTATACTTCTAGAAGATGGAGGTATATGTCTGAAATGAACTTTGCAAATGTTGACAGCCTGTCGCATAGCATTGAATTGACTTTTTTGTATCATTTCAGTAGTTTGATGTTTTTTATAAAACAATACGGCCATCCTTTATCAGGAGGGGGACAAGCCCAAAGACATTTTTCATCTCATCAATCGGGGAACCTAGTCAGTGTGACGAATGACATTGCTCTGCTTCATCACAAGTATAGATGTGGTATGCAAATTCCATCTTTTGTTAGTTCTCAGAAACTATAGCCATAAGTTGAATACTGGTACAGGCTTACGTTCTAGCCAAGTTTAGTACTGCTTCAATGCTTACATTTCTGAACATACATTTTTTCCCCATTAGGTTTAAATTGCGCCCTGTGACAAGTCAAGAGACTCGAACCATGGAGACGTACAGTCTCTCACTTTGAACCTGATGCACAGAGGAACATGTTCGCCAGGTTGCTTGCACATTCAAATGTCACTGCCGAAAGGGCGTACCGGGAGAAGACTATTGGAAATAGTGGAAGCTGCAGAAATGATGAAGGCAATGCATGGCCCCCAGCCTTCAACATCAGGGTAATTTCATGAAGCATTTACATGGCTTTCCATATGCAATTTCTTAATAGATAAACTACGATTTATACAAAGGGCAGGGAATAACCACCGGTTTCTTTTTTATTATATTAAATAGGTGTCAACAGAAGCCATTGCAAAAAGAAAATCTCTCGTGAGTTAAAGGAGGAAGCATATGTAAAATCAATGCTAATCCTCCTTGCCTAAAGGCAGGGTTAGCCTTTTCTTATGAATACGGCCACTTATGACCGTTGGAGAAAACAAAACAAGATGAGTGGATTGTGTTACTGGGAAGTCTTCCTAAATTGATGAAAGTTCACTGAATGTGCACGTTTGTATGTGTTACCAAGTAAATATCTAATACTGCTTTCTCTCTTCCACCCATCCATTCTAGGAATACAGACTAAGAAAGAGCAAAAAGATCCAAGGCACTGGATGGAAGACCAACTCAACACAAATAGGGGATATTTTGGAAACCTGTAACTCTCGGTGATAATGAATCAGGTTTCTAAACACGTTCCAAGTGGAATGGGCATGAATCCAGCTGGAAAAAAAGTATATTTACTTCCCTCCCAGACACCTGTCTCACATTCATCCAGAAGAATACACCTATTGTATACGTATTTTCTGACATTACTATTTAGCATTCTCTCTCAGCCCTTCTTGTTTTCTAATGAATACGTCAACCATTTTTTGCGACCATTCATATATATTTTTAGGCTTTAAAAAAAGAAGCAGAGCCATCAGTGGAGTTCTTAGAGATTGCTGAAATACGTTGTAGTAGGAGGGCCGCCGCTGTAGCCTCGGGTGAGGGGCTTTGAAGGCCGAAGTGGAAAAGGGTTTTACGTGAACAGCAGTTGAACATGGGTCAGTCGGTCCTAAGAGATGGGCAAGTGCCGTTCAGAAGGGATGGGCGATGGCCTCCATTGCACTTGGCCGATCGAAAGGGAGTCGGGTTCAGATCCCTGAACCGGGAGTGGCAGAGACGGGTGCCGAGCCCTTCGCGACCAAATTCTTTTTAGGTGGAAGATGTGGCAAGGTTCCTGTATTTTATGAAACCCACAAGATGCTAAACTTGGCATTTGTAAAAGACCTCCAAAAAAGGACAGAGTTTTTCACAAAACTGCAAGAGATTGTGACGCACCAGACCATGTTCAACTACTTGAAGCATGTGAGGCGATTTGTAAACTTGCAGATAGACAACACAAACTTGTTCTCATCTGATCCATATACAATGCCTGCAACAACTTTATCAAAGCCACCAACGCCCTTCAAAAAAGGCCCAGTAAAAGGTATATCACGGGAAGTTGTCAAGAAAAGGTAATACCACATGGATTATATTGTCATTTCCTTTCAGCCCTCTGCTTTTTAGAAGCATAAGTAACGCTACCTTGACCCATACAATGAGAACAGCAGAAGAATGTCACAGGCTATTGTCCACAGCAAGCGCCATATTTTCTAAAGCCCTGGATGCCGGTAAAGACCACGATATAGACAATATAAAATTTGAGATTGTACTTGGAGGCATTGCTGGTTCTGAAGTACTTGCAGAGACCAGGGGTTCTACAGAATATGACAGTAAGTACATATTGCCATAAGGGCTTTGGTAAAATGTTAACCGAGTATACTAACAGGCTGGTGGCTGACTGAATCAACTGCTTTTTCAATTCAACAAAAAAAGGGATAAGTATTTTTTATTAACTTTATTCTGAATCATTGTTTTCTAACTGTTGGGTTTAAATTTTTTCAAAAGTATTTGCTCTTTTTGGTGCCAATTTACAAAGTTTGGTTAACTATAAGGCTTACAGCAGGTTTGCCAGAGTTACATTCCTTTGTAATTACCCTCAGTTTGAGGTGGGTGGAGTTTGATTAGTTCACCTTAACAGACTGTATAAATAGAACCACTGGCACTCCAGTGCAGCTTGCTCTGGTGGTAGGTGCTCTATAAGTGTTTGCTCTTTAAGTGGGGGCTCTGTAAGTGGAGTTATAAACACAGGAGTTAGTGGGGGCTCTGTAAGTGGAGATATAAACACAGGAGTTAGTGGGGGCTCTGTAAGTGGAGTTATAATCACAGGAGTTACAAACTAAAGGAGTTAAAACAAGGTAAAAAAAAAAATTTTGTATTTTAAAGCCTTTTTCACCAACTTTTGTTTAACTGTTTCTGTAACTGGGAGAATGCGTGGCACAACACTGAAGGTCTGACAGTGCCAGGCTGCCACATGTATGCGGTTGTGGAACAGTTCCCAGGTACTTACCTCTGTTGTGGTTGTGAGGGAATTGCCACTTTAGAGGCTCGTGTTAGAGCCCTAGAGGAACAAGTTGCAAAACTGCGTTCGATTAACAATCTTGAAAGAAGTCTCTTGCTAACTGAACAAGAACTAGCGGGGTCAGATAGTATGGGGGGAGGGGAGCAAGGAAAGGATGATAGGGCAGAAAGCTGGGTGACAGGGTTTGCGCATCCCAACAGATTTGCCAGATTGTGTGAAGAAGATGGGAGTGTGAACTCTGGACTGGCGGTTCTAGATGAGGCTGATCTCTCTAACAGCCGGGAGACCAGTTTCTCTAGTAGTGGTGGGGAGGAGAGCAGAGCTAGGCCTAAACAGATGGTGGTTATAGGGGATTCGATCATTAGGAAAGTGGACAGGGTAATCTGTCGAGCGGATCGCTTCAACCGGACAGTTTGCTGTCTTCCTGGTGCCAGGGTTCGGCATGTGGTTGATCGGGTCGACACATTATTGGGAGGGGCTGGGCATGACCCGGCTGTCTTGGTACATATCCGTACTAACGACAAAATGAACGGTAGGTGGGGGACCTTAAAGAGTGAGTTCAGGGATCTAGGCTCTAAAATTAAGCAAAGGTCCTCCAATGTCATTTTTTCGGAAATTTTGCCGGTGCCACATGCTAGTTTAGGGAGACAGCGGGAGCTTAGGGAGCTAAATGCGTGGCTAAAGTCTTGGTGTAGGAAGGAAGGGTTTGGGTTCCTAGAGCACTGGGCTGACTTTTCTTTGGGGTACAATCTATACAGCCGTGACAGATTGCACCTCAATGGAAGGGGGTCTACTGTGCTAGGGGAGAGAATGGTTAAGAGGCTGGAGGAGTGTTTAAACTAGACAAGGGGGGGTTGGTAAGCTAGATTCTTATGGGAGAGCTAGTGTAGATGGGGCAGTGGGACCAGTAAAGGGTTGTGGGGGAGGAGTGAGGGGGGCATATAGTTTATCAGATAAGGAGCTTCCATTGTTACAAGGGAAACAGACTAATTTTCACCTTAGCTCTAACTGTCCTTTAGCTAATGTAAGCATCAGAGGAAGAAGTAGTAATCTCCACTGCATGCTGGCTAATGCGCGTAGCTTGTCGGGTAAATTAGGGGAGCTGCAGGCTATTGCATGTATTGAAAATTATGATTTAATTGGTATCACTGAGACCTGGTGGGATGAAAAATGCGACTGGGCTGTGAATTTAAATGGTTATACACTTTTTAGGAGGGACAGAGTGATTAAAAAGGGTGGAGGGGTTTGTCTTTATGTAAAGTCAGATTTAAAGCCATGTAATAAAGACATTACCAATGAAAACGTTGAATCTTTGGGTAGAAATTTCAGTAGGGCTGAAGGTCACAAAGAAAATGATTATTGGTGTATGCTATAAACCCCCCGTATAGATGAGGGGGATGAGTCCCAGCTACTTTTGCAAATGGAGGAGGCTTCAAAATTGGGTCAAGTTGTTGTTATGGGGGACTTTAATTATCCGGACATTGACTGGAGTAATGGGGTGGCTAAGTCAGAAAAAGCTAGTAGGTTTGTAAACATGCTAAATGGCAACTTTTTATTTCAGGTGGTTCAAGAACCTACTCAGAATGAGTCTATTTTGGACCTGGTAATATCTAATACTGAACTCATCTCTAACATTTGTGTGTGGGGGGGGGGCATTTGGGGAACAGTGATCACAACATGGTCTCCTTTGAGATAATGCTACAGAGACAGCGCTATAAGGGAGTAACTAAAACGCTCAATTTTAGCCGTGCAGACTTTGCCAGTATAAGGGCATCTCTGCAATGTGTCAACTGGGAAAGGCTTTTCGTGGGGTTAGACACAGAAGGAAAATGGAACATTGCTTTGCAGGTATACACAACAGTATATTCCCCTTGTAAGCAAGGAGAGGCATCGCAAAGCAAAACCTTTATGGCTGAATAAAAGTTAGGGTCGAGGTTGGTAATAAAAAACGTGCTTTTAAAGCATTCAAGTTAGCTGGGACAGCAGAAACTTTAATCAGGTACAAGGAAGCAAATAAAGCAGCAAAAAAGCTATCAGAATCTAAAATAGAGATGGAAAGGGATATTGCAGCTAGGAGTAAAAAGAATCCAAAATTTTTTAATTATGTGAATAGTAAAAATATGAAGCAAGAGGGGGTGGGAACCTTATTATCACGGGGGGGGTAAGTTCATCTGTCTATACATCTGAGGAGCCAGATAATGAAGGCTTCCCTTGTAATATACCCAGTGCTAGTAATTTAGCTACTGACGTATGGGTCACTCGGGAGGGGAATTCAAAAGAGACTTGAACATGTAAAGGGAAACAAAGGTCCAGGGCCGGATGGGATTCATCCCAGGGTATTAAATGAGCTGAGCGCTGTGATTGCCAAACCTCTTCACTTAATTTCAGGATTCGTTGAGGTCGGGCATGGTGCCAAGAGACTGGCGAATTGCTAATGTGGTGCCGTTATTTAAAAAGGGATCCCGTTCTCAGCCTGAAAACTATAGGCCTGTTAGTCTGACATCAGTAGTAGGAAAACTTTTGGAAGGGGTAATAAGGGATAGGGTACTTGAATACATTGCAGTTCACAATACTATTAGTTTGTGCCAGCATGGTTTTATGCGTAACAGATCTTGCCAGACTAATTTAGTCGCCTTTTATGAGGAGGTGAGCAGGAACCTCGATGCTGGAATGGCAGTTGATGTCATCTACTTGGACTTTGCTAAAGCGTTTGATACAGTACCTCACAGAAGGTTAATGATCAAATTGAGGAATATTGGCCTAGAACATAATATTTGTAATTGGATAGAGAACTGGCTGAAGGATAGATTACACAGAGTGGGGGTAAATGGAACATTCTCTAATTGGACCAGTGTGGTTAGTGGGTACCGCAGGGGTCAGTCCTTGGTCCTTTGCTTTTTAACTTGTTTATTAATGACCTGGAGGTGGGCATAGACAGTACTGTTTCTATTTTTGCTGATGACAAAATTGTGCAAAACTATAAGTTCCATGCAGGATGTGCCGCTTTGCAGAGCGATTTGACAAAATTAGATAACTGGGAAATGAGGTTCAATGTTGATAAGTGCAAAGTTATGCGCTTTGGTAGAAATATAAATGCGAAATATCTACTGAATGGTAGTGTGTTGGGGGGATCCTTAATGGAGAAGGATCTGGGGTTTTTTGTAGATAACAAGTTGTCTAATTCCAGGCAGTGTCATTCTGTGGCTACTAAAGCAAATTAAGTGCTGTCTTGTATAAAAAGGGCATTGACTCAAGGGATGAGAACATAATTTTGCCCCTTTATAGGTCCCTGGTAAGGCCTCACCCTGAGTATGGGGGGCAGTTTGGGGAATGCCCTGCCGGGGATGTTGGGTAGGGGGTTCCTCACGGTGAGGGCAGTGAGGGGGTTGGGGAATGCCCTGCCGGGGGATGTTGGGTAGGGGGTTCCTCACGGTGAGGGCAGTGAGGTTGGGGAATGCCCTTCCTAGTGATGGGGTAATGGCAGATTCTGTTAATGCCTATAAGAGGGGCCTGGATGAGTTCTTGAACAAGCAGAATATCCAAGGCTATTGTGATACTAATATCTACAGTTAGTATTAGTGGTTGTATATATAATTTATGTATGTGAGTGTATAGATTGGTAGGTGTGGGTTAGGTGTGCTGGGTTTACTTGGATGGGTTTAACTTGATGGACACTGGTCTTTTTTCAACCCTATGTAACTATGTAAGTCTTTCATTATTACTTTGGCATTGCTAAAGGAAAAGTCTATATTCCTAAAGACTTATTTTTCCTGTGCTCCCTGTTAAAATGAATGGCTAACTAAAGTACATGCCAAACGCCACCATACTCACATACAGCGCATTACTAGGGACATGTTGCATAATTGAAATTCAAAAGGCACTGGGATATGGGTTAAAAATTGGGTAGGATCTTTGAAATCTGGAACTTTGATTATATTACTAATAAAATACAAAAAAAAAAATACATCTTCGTGACAAGCAGGAAGCCTCATAATACCCCAGAAGGTACTGCTGAGAAATCAAGTGTATACTGATGATTACTTTGAATAAGAAGGGGTATTGTTGCATAAAGAACACAGGGCAAAGAGACAGATAGCAAAGCTATTTCTGAATTCTTTGTGGGGAAAATTTGATTAAAGGTCTAGTTTGCCATCTATAAGTATTGAGACTGACCCTGATGCACTTTACCCCAATATGGAGGTCTCAGAGATTTCCTAGATGAGACAGTAATGCTTAACTGGAAGTATGCCAAGGAACGTCACTCTCACCCAACACCAATATATTTAGTCACCTGTTTCAGTACAGTGTATGCCAGACTACAGTCACAATATTTTGCATACATTCAACGACCAATGCCTTTATCACGATACGGATTGTTATTTTTGTAGGCAACCTGGTGATTGGAACCCACCTCTGGGTAAATAGTTAGGGAAGCGGACCAGTGAGCTACAGCCTCACATTACAGAGTTCGTATCTGCAGGGCCAAAAACATGGCTATAAGTTAGACGGGAAAGACTGCATTAATGGTTAAAGACGTTTGAAGAATTTGGTGCTGAACTATTCCCAAAATTTGAATAATCAAAAAAAGGTTGTGGATGTCAAGACGGGTAAAAATAAAGCTCTGGCAGAGACCCGTCCCTTGCAGAAAACACTAGTTTGTGTAGGATAAGAGACGCTTGAGAGGAGGACACAATAGTGAAGCATTTGGTTTCACTCATGGACACGAGGTTGCAACACCCTTTCATGTATATTAGCGCTGCCCAGATTTTCCTCTCCCTTTTTTGTCAGGTTCCTCGTCAGGACATTTGGCCACTGGACTGGACTGGGGGGGTGAAATTTGGTTTTAAGTTGAAAATTATTGGCCGAGATGAAACACAAACCCTTGAGATTTTTAGGGAGAGCATTTGCTGGGGGTGGGGGGTGAGCATCTGTAAGGGTGATGTATTCCAGATCTGAAGGAGTTTAACAAGGAGAGCCAATACTATATGGGGGGCTGTCATTTACAGGCCTCAGTCAGCCGCCTTCTCTGCTCCCTTTCTGACTTTGAAACCTGGCTCATCTGTACTGACAGCCCTACAATCATCCTTTGGGGACACATTAATAATCCCTCTGTCTCACACGCTCCTTTCCCAACATGCTCCTTACACCACTATACTAATTTGGAATACACGTGACAAACCTCCCAGCCTTAGATCACTCTATGGGGCTGATTTACTTACCCACGAACGGGTCGAATGGAGTCCGATTGCGTTTTTTTCGTAATGATCGGTACTTTGCGATTTTTTCGGATTCTTTACAAATTTTTCGGATCCAATACGATTTTTGCGTAAAAACGCGAGTTTTCCTATCCATTACGAAAGTTGCGTAAAAAGTTGCGCATTTTGCGTAGCGTTAAAACTTACGCGAAAAGTTGAGCATTTTTCGTAGCGTTAAGTTTTAACGCTACGAAAAATGCGCAACTTTTCGCGTAAGTTTTAACGCTACGAAAAATGCGCAACTTTTCGCGTAAGTTTTAACGCTACGAAAAATGCGCAACTTTACGCAACTTTCGTAATGGATACGAAAAACTCGCGTTTTTACGCAAAAATCGTATTGGTAACGAAAAATTCGTACAGAATCGCAAAACATACGAAAAAGTCGCAAAATGTTCGTTTTCAAGTCGGAACTTTTCCAATTCGGGTCGGATTCGTGGGTTAGTAAATCAGCCCCTAAGTCTCTGCTATAGCCTAGTCTCTGCTCTGAGATTTCTGACTGATACCCTGGTTAGAGAGTACAACCACATACTAGCCTCCACCATTGACTCATCTGCACCCCTTCAGCCCAAGCGTACTCCCACTCCAATTACTGTCCTGTCTCGCTTCTACCGCTTGCTTCCGGAGTTGTAGAAAGTATAGTATTCTCTAGTATTACAACACTCTGTTGGACCCACTGCAAACCAGTTTGCCGGCCTACTGAGATGGCATTGTGCATAAGTAGCTCTTTATAAATAAAGGTATACGGACAGATTAGTTTAACCATCTAATTCAGGGAAGTATTTTGTAAAAAAACGTTTGTACAAAGTTAATACACTATTGCCACATAAGCCCGGTAACATTGGTTAGCAGTCACGTTATGATGAGTTGATTGCTAAAATTACCGAGGGTTACCCAATAGTTTTACAGATATATTATTTCCCCCTGATAAAATTAGACAGTTGTTGAAAGTACGTGCTCCAGACATTTTAGTGTTTTGTCAAGGTAAAAAGCAGTACCATTAATTTAAATACCAAATATATGGTTTTCTTTAAGAACCCAAGGGATAAGTTACAACTTCCCTCCCCACACACCAACCACATTGCACCAACAGGCACCCCTGGCACACTAAATATACAAACACTGGGCACATTTGAATGAATTATTTGCAGTCTCTGGACTGGACAATCTGAATAAAGTCGCTTCATCTCTGGAAAAGAACCGTGTTGGCTCCATTTACCTGGCTGTGGTAAATATTGGAATCTCCAGTATATTTGTAATACCAACATATATATCTACACGACACAACAATTTGATGCCGTGACCCGGATTATGAGAGAAGTCTATACAACATCTTGTCCGAGCAAGCGCTGGCACAATAGTGTGTTTCTAGCAGCTGGTCAACACTACAGCGTGGGTTAGACCAAGCGCTGGCGATTTCTTTGTGCCGGAAGTTTTCATGAAACACACGGAAAATACTGCTACGACAGGGGGAGGAGGCAGCAGACAAAGCGACAAGGGAGGTCAAAGCATGTTCCAAGCGTGGAGGAGATCCTGCTGCACTGGGGAAGCTAGTGAATAGCCAAGAAGAGGGCAACGATAGAAGAAATCAGATTAATCAAATCACAGCAGTGGCCACGACTAACCATTAAAGATGACTCAGACAGTGCAAAAAGTGGGGACCCTCAAGCCTTTTCAAAAGGGTGACTATATTTGACTACCATGGCCCAGTTATTTCCGCAAAGTAAGGGGAACAGCTAATGAGGAAATAAAATGCTGCATTGATGCCCAGAACATTCCCTGCCCCTGCCACAGTGAACTAGCAACCGCTTATGGGAGGAAAATTAACCATTCCCGTAAAAGGCCGAACCATATGCCCATGATGAAGTATTTTAAAAATGACACCAGGCCTCACATCTTGTTTATAGCAAACAAAGACATTGATGTGGGTACAGATATCTTAATTGACTATGGAGTCACAAGGAAATCATTTTCCGGAGAGGGGGCAGAACTACCCTGGATTGATGAGTAGTTCCCCTACAAATACACTTATGGATATGGACTTGGTGCACTTGCATGGACGTTGGGACTGGCACTTAGCATTTTAAATCATTTTTAAATGTTTTTTCCTTTGGACTAGGAGCAAGACACACATCTCGTTCTGCTTAGGAGAAGGATGGCTGCAGGGATGTACAAAAAACACATTTGAATGTGATATTCTTGCTCAGTTCCGAAAATAACTTCAGCAAGAATTACAAGTGAAAAGATGGTCACAAGAGGTAAGATTCCCACCTGTCTATGTAAGAGTTTGTTGTTTAGCTTTGTTATTTTGCTGTTCTCATTTCCTCATAATGATTTTATATTAGGTCTAATTTTAGGTGGAAAATGTGCTTTTTATATTTAAGGGTGCTTTGGAGGGATCCTTACACTTCCTGACAGACACAGAAGACATTGGACTTTACTGCACCAGAGAAATTGGGGAACACTCATGCAACTATGTTATCATACCTGAAGCACATCAAGAGGTTTGTGCGATCTCAAACAAATACATTGTCTGGCGGACCCAATCAAAATGAAGAACTTGTTGGAAAGTGTCATTGTTACCTCAGCATGACCTCGACTCTGCAGGGAAGGCTGAGCAAAGGAATTTCTGCTAACATTGTGGGGAAAAAGTAAGTATGCTTTAGTACCTGTGCATTTATTTTGGATTTGTTTGTGTGTAGGTTTGGTGTGTAACTTTTACTACCCCTATTTACAAGTACGACTACCTGACATCTGGAAAAAAAGGACCCAGCAGAGGTCAAAAGATTCTTGTAGGAGGCAAGGCTAACTTTTGAGCAGCTAATAAAGGCGGCCAAGATGAGTGGATTTGTTTTGGATAAAGAAAAGTCTACTATCGTCTATTACTTGGAGGCACAGATTGTCCTGAAGCACCTCCAGCGACCAGGAGTTGTGCAGAAGACTAAGAACCCATGTTGCATTATTCCACTGCCATGCTTTGTGTTTCTAACATTCTGTTAACTTGAACTGTTTGGCATTTTACCAATCCTTGTGTCTGATTTGCGGATAGGTCGAAGAATGGTGCAGGAGGAAACCGACTGTAAAACACTTATGGTCATCGGCATAAAGAACCATAAGACGTCTACGCAGAAAGTCGCTCCTATACTTCTAGAAGATGAGGTATATGTCTGAAATGAGCATTTGCAAGTGTGGACAGCCTGTTGCTTAGCATTTTTATTCAACTTGACTCTTTTGTATCATTTCTGTGGTTTGATGTTTTCTATAAAATACAGCCATCCTTTATCAGGAGGGGGACAAGCCCGAAGACATTTCTCATCTCCTCAACCGGGGAACCTATTCACAGTGTGACGAATGACATTGCTCGGCTTTAACAGAAGTATAGATGTGGGATGCAAATTCCATTTTTTAATAGTTCTTCTCAGAAACTATAGCCACCAGATCAATACTGGTACAGGCTTACGTTCTAACCAAGTTTAGTACTGCATCAATGCCTACATTTCTGAACATACATTTTTCCCTTAGGTTTAACTTACGCTTGAATCCAGCTGGAGAAAAGATAAGTACACTTACTTCCCTCCGAATCCTCAACTCTCACAATTCACTCTGTCTCAGTTATATTAGTTATCAAATTTATAATGTTTTAGGTCTAAAAAGCAGCACAACTTGGATATCAGAATAGCCATAAATTCATCCAGAATAAGTACACCTGTTTTATACTTATTTTCTGACATTAGTATTTAGCATTCTCTCAGCCCTTCATGTTTTTCTAATGAACAATAAGTCAGTTTATATAATGTGACCATTGTGATATCTATATTTTTAGGCTTTCAAAAAAGAAGCAGTCAGTGGAGATTGGTGCAATACTTTGGTTTCTGAAGAATTCCTCATGAGAGATCTAGATGAGACACCAGCACCTGAAACCATCAAGAGTCAGAAGAGATCAGTTGAACATGGGTCAGTGGGTCCTAAGAGATGGGTGAGCGCCGTTCGGAAGGGACGGCGATGGCCTCAGTCACCCTCGGTCGAACCCGGGGGAGTGGCGGAGACAGGCGCCCGCGCCTTGGAAAGCGTTGCGGTTCCGGCGGCACCCGGTGAGCTTTTTAGGTGGATGATGTGGCAAGGTTCCTGTATTTTATGAACCCACAAGATGCTAAACTTGGCATTTGTAAAAAAAGACCTCCAAAAGGACCAACGAGTTGCACAAAACTGCAAGAGATTGTCACGCACCAGACCATGTTCAACTACTTGAAGCATGTGAGGCGATTTGTAAACTTGCAGATAGACAACACAAACTTGTTCTCATCTGATCCATCTATATACAATGCCTGCAAAAACTTTATCAAAGCCACCAACGCCCTTCAAAAAAGGCTCCGTAAAAAGGTATATCACAGGAAGTTGTCAAGAAAAGGTAATACCACATGGGCTATGTTGTCATTTCCTTTCAGCCCAAGACAGCAACGCAACAACTGGCTGCTTTCGCATTGACAGAAGAAGAAACGGTAGTTTTAAAAAAAATTGTGTTGCCATTGACAGACAACTGTAGGAAAGCATTGTGATTATATGGTTTCGCTTCTAGTGGTTCGATGTGTATTATCAATAAGTGAGACCGAGACTGGTGCGTGACAACTCCACTGACATTTCTTATCGTCAACTGGGAAAAAAGCTTCATACTGTTTCAAATGACCTGTGGCGATACCACCAAATGGTAAATTGTCAAGCCTACACCTATAGAAGGTTTCACTGGGGAAGGTCCGATATACTGTATATGGAGGCACTCACTGTCCATTTCTCAACAATTGCTTTTTTGTGTTCCAATTAGGTACAACATTCCAAGTGTTTACTGTCACAATACATGGACTCCAAGAGGCACCTTTTTGCCAAGTATTTAGCACATACTAACAAAAAACAGCAGAGAGTTCCTACCGGGAGAAAACACTCGATGACATATGCCATGTGTATCTGCTGGTCTCTGGGGCAGTTGCGAGTCAAGCAGGCACCTCAAGGTAAAAAACACACACAGCTTCTGTTTTGACCTGCTCTTGTGTAACAAATACAATTTCACATTGAAAAGAATCAATCAATTGTAACTTTTCTAAGTGTGGAAACTCCACAGCTCAAATTTTTTTAAAGCGCTGAGGAGCCACCCAGACATTCATGAACACAGAGGGAGGGTAAGTTTCTTTTTCTTTCCTGTATATCTGTTTTATTTTGTGTATAAGCAGTTACAAAGAACACTTTCTGTATGTTTATTTGAACAGAACAGAAGAATCATGCACGCCCCATTCAAGATGGAGAGACACACCAACAGGAGCGTAAGTTCTCATTTGTCATTTTACTCCATCCTATTTCTCATCTTTTTTTTCTCACTTTCCCTCCGGACATGCCTCTGTCCCTGTCTGTGTTAATGTGCACACAGCCAGTCCACGTTAATATTTCTATTTGTTCATACATCCACCATGCAACGAACCAGAAGACGTCAAGTAACCCCAAACTCCACTGCCATTTTACTCCTTTTTCTCCTTTCACTCTAGGGGGACATTTACTAATTAACCAACGCTCCGAGCGTTTGTGCAATCGGTCAGAACGTATTTTCCGTGACTTTTTCTGATCACGATAAATACGTATTTCGCAAAACATATACAAACATTATGGGATTCATTAATGCTTTGGTTAAGCTGTTTTCAGGAAATTAATATTGGCAGGTACAGTCGTATGTAAGGCTTCATAAGGCCAAAATGTTTGTGTTCAATGGGAAAAGTCAAAACAAGTGAATAACCATTGTCAGCCTGTCTTTTTACTACATTCCTTTCAAGGGGAAATTAAACCAAATAGGATGTTGCAGTGTGTGATTTGTGTTTGGGGAAAAAAAAAAAAAAAAGTCCTTTACAGGCTGTCCTTAGCTTTTAAGATAAAGAAACAGGAAAGAGTTAGCAGTTTTAGGAGGCTTTAGAGGCGCCAGAAGCTGATCAGCAGGAGCCCCGTTCGTTTGCCGCTTGCTAGGATCAGACAGCCTCGTCGATTGTGGAGAGCTGTCCCTTCCCTTAACGAGCTTGTCTGATGAGGTGGTGCGGATGTACCGCCTGAGCCATGCCGACATTTTGCAGGTATTTCATTTGATTAGGCAAGATCTGGATCCTGTGACGGCACGGTCTCAATCCCTGCCCAGGATATACAAACTGCTTGGGGTTCTGTATTTCCTGGGCAGTGGCAGTTTCCAGCAGGTCTCCGCACGCCTTGTCGGTATGAGCCGGCCCACCTTCAGCGGGATACTGAGGCAAGTGCTCAGGGCGCTTCTACCGCACTCGCAAAGGCTCATTTCCTTTCCCTCAACTGAGGCAGAGTGGACAAGGGTAAAGCAGGACTTTTACCTCATTGGCCATTTCCCAAATTGCCTAGGAGCCATTGATTGCACCACCTCGACTTCATCAGGAGCGCTACCTTAACAGAAAGTGCTCCCATTCCATCAATGTCCAGATGGTGTGCGATTCCCACCTGCGGATCATGTGTGAGATCTGGTTTTCCTGGAAGTGGCCACGATGCCCATATCCTGCGTCAGTCGGCCCTCTATGAGCGCTTCACTCACGGAGAAATGCCGCGGGGCTGGCTGGTGGTTAAGTACTTTTTAACCATTTTTTTCACATCAACTTCCACAACTCCCATTAACGGGACCATCTTGAAGGCACTGTGTGTGACTGCTAGTGACAGTTAATTGGTCATGGTGATACACACCCATTAGTCATGTGCATACAACTGGCCTAATATTATGTGCAGTAGAATTTCACTATTTAATCATGTCAGTTGTTAATAGTAACAAAATTTATATCCAAATTATTTGCCACTTTACTTACCCTTGTTTGACTAAGCATCTTGGGAATGGTAGTTTTGGAAAGCATTTGTTTGAACCTGTGTCTTTCTAATGGACCAATTAATTACTCACACCTGAGCATGTGTAATAGGTGGGATTTTGGTCAATGGAAGCCTTGTTACCTTGGAAACTGTCCCATGCATGTGTATGGAACTTTTAAATCAAAGGATAGATATGCTTCCACTCTTTCCTTTGTTGTAGGAGGTGCAGGATATGGGGTTCTGCCTTGGCTGATGACCTGTTTGGTTTCCCCGCAGACCTGCCCAATGTAGGTACAACCGTGTCCATCGGAAGACACGTAATGTGATTGGGCGCCTGTTTGGGGTGCTCAAGTCGCACTTCTGATGCCTCCCAGTCACTGGGGGAGCTCTTCTTTATTCCCCCATTAAGGTTTCAAAGATCATTGTTGTCTGCGCCATGTTGCACAATGTTGCAATGGATCATGGGCTAGGTGCTGACATCAATGATGCTCTGGAACCTGAGATTGAGGGGTATGTTGGCAGCGCCAGGATAACCAACCACAGGGGGGAAGAGTGCGTGATCAGCTCATTGCCTCACACTTTCGTTGTAAGTTGAGCATATCATTCACTTGATAATGTGCCTCATTAATGTGTTTAACTTGCCCTTGAAACTGTAACCAGAAGAGAATGAAGATGCCAACCAAAATATTTATGTTTAGCTACTGTGTCTCTGCAGTAAATGCTGGCACTGTATGAACATAAGTGACTTTGCCCAGTGCAGCAACAACTGATTGGTGTTAGGCCTTGATATATAGGGATCTCATTACAGTGTAGGTGTAGAACACAATCTGATTGGCCATTATGCTTATGATAAGTTTGGGCACATTATCAGTGCAATGTCATTACATGTAACTAATATTTCCCTCTTAATAAAGAGCCTGCTTATTGTGATGTGCTGGTGTGCCCCTAGCAGTATTGGCCTTCCCGGGACCCCTTCTGGTGTAAGTAACCACGCTTACAGACAAAAATCAGTCAAAATTGTCAACCATTTAAAGGACAAGTCAACCCCAACCAATTTACATTTATTAGGGCAAAAAAATTTTGGGGTTCACTTGCCCTTAAATTCTTAGTATTACTAACCAATTCTACTTTCAGTTTAGGATCTACTGTGTTGTGTGCCTACCCCCATTGGAATCCTTTGGTGCTTTGGAATGTTGCTACTAAGCTAAAACCTCATTTCTGTTGCTTGGACGTTTCACTGCTGTTACCACCCTTCTGGGAGACGGACCTGCTATGGAGAAGTGCCAGACATTCAGGCCTTTGCTGCTAACTGCCACATTCAGGTGACTGCCACTTACTCTGCTTTAAGAAACAAATATATTACTGATTGTTACAGAAAAATAATTTTTCCTAAAATAAAAATTAAGTGTCTTGGGTAGAGTTTATTATGACCTATAACTTCTACATGAGCCTAAAATCAAACCAGAGACTGATCATACAGAAAAATATATATTTTATGATTTTGAATGCATGCAGCAGAGGTGCATACGTATCCCAAGTGATATATTTGCTGCTTACAGGCAATGAGTATTGGGAGTTTCAGGGTCTGACAGGGAGTAGTTTTGTCACCACATTCATATTAAAGAAATAGTGGTTTTCCTTCACCACGCATAATGCCGGCAGGTATTACTGTAGGTATATTGTAGTACAACAACTGGTGAACTAACATATTAAAATAGATTTGTTGGCTCAGGGTGGTAAATTGTTGTGTGACTCGGATATCAGGACTGAGATTCACAATTTCCTACCAATAAAGCTCAGCAATGAAGCTCCCTAAAGCATTATGTTCCCAGGATTACTCCTCGTGTCTTCTGACACTGCAGAGAATCAAAAACATATTGGCCCCTGACCATCCAAAGAATGTTATGGTTATGAATATACGATTAAATGTTTATGAAAAGTGTAAGGCGGAACTCTGATATAGCTACTTTTTAATCAAGAATTCTGCCTGAAGATTTGCTCAGTGAGTGCCTGCTCTTCAAACGGCAATATCCACTCCCCTAGAATGATATGAAAAAAAAAAACATGGTGTTTGGTTGTTAATTAACAGTTAAAAATAACTACATTCAGCATGTTAAAATCCTGAAGAAAAAAAAGTATAAAACTACAGCTGAAACAAGAATGAAGAGCCAACTGTAGTTACATATGGGATTGACCCCACTGAATATACTACGTTGGCATCAGTGAGTATGGCCATGTACGGAAAAATTTACCCGAGAACCATCAGCCATTTTACCATCTGACAATTACTAGAATCAGAAAGGTTTCTCCACACCAGCAATACAATGGCTGATACACACTGCTCACAAAGAAGGTATTTGCACTCACATTACACGGCAGTGATAAAGCTGTGGGGCCATAATTGTGGTTAACATGTAGCTTTTGAATTCCAGGGGTGCTTTTACCATGGCTGTGATGTTTGCTTCTCTGGAAAGGATTTTAATTGAGTAACTGGCACCACTATTGGTCAACTGAATCACAAAACACAAATCAAAACTTCACTATCTAAAGTCATGGGGCTTTGAGGTCCAGGAGTTGTGGGAACATGATTGGAATGCTCAGTTAGAATCTAACAATGATCTAAAGGGTTTCCTTTAAGAAAAGCCGCTGCATCCCCCATGGTGCAACAAAGTTGCAACTAGTGAACAAATACACCAAGGATTCCACAAGTTTATACCCATTTGTGAACAAAACAAAATAACCTAAGGGTCACCCTAGAATTATTTGTGAAAATTGAGTCTATTGATTACTGCTTTGGCATTGCTAAAATAAAAGTATCTTCCTATAGACTTATTTTAGACAATGACTAGGTTATGTGTTGCGCATTATTAGGTACATGTTGCATAGTTGAAATTCAAAAGGCACTGGGATATGGGTTACAAATAGGGTGAGAATTTTGAAATCTGGCCGTTCGATTATACCACTGAGAAATACAAAAAAAAAGTACCTCTCCGTGACAAGCAGGAAGCCTCATGCTATGCCAGAAGGTACTGCTGAGAAACAAAAAGTACATTGATAATTACTTTAGCTATTTCTGAATTCTTTGTGGGGAAAATTTGGTTGAAGGTCTAGTTTGCCATCTACAAGTATTGAAACTACCCCAATATGGAGGTCTCATCCAGAGATTTCCTAGATGATAGTAATGCTTACCTGGAAGTATGCCAAGGAACTTCTCTCACCCAACACCAATATATTTATTGGTGTTGTAAATTTGGAACAAACATCACAAACCTCCCAGCCTTAGCTCACCCTTTCAGGCCTAGTCTCTTCTCTAATGAGATTTCTGACTGATACCCTGGTTAGAGAGTACAACCACATACTAGCCTCCACCATTGACTCATTTGCACCCCTTCAGCCCAAGCGTACTCCGACTCCAATTACTGTCCTGTCTCGCTTCTACCGCTTGCCTCCAATTTGTAGAACATATAGTAGTATTTTCCTGTATTACCAGTCTGTTGGACCCACTGCAATCCAGTTTCCCGGCCTACTGAGATGGCATTGTGCATAAGTAGCGCTTTATAAATAAAGGTATACAGACAGACATTAGCTGGCCCATCTAATTCAGGAAAGTGTTTTGTAAACAACTTTTGTACAATGTTAATACACTATTGCCACATAAGCCCGATAACATTGGTTAGCAGTCACTTTAGGATGAGTTGATAAATTACCCAGGCTTACCTAAGTTTTAAAGATATATTTAAAAATTAATTTGACACTTCTTGAAAGTACATGCTCAACAGAAACATTAGCAAAATGTGTTTTGTCAAGGTAAAAAGAAGAACCATTAATTTAAAAACCAAATATATGGTTTGCTTTACTCACTGCTAAATCAAAGGGCCACTATAATAATGCTGCTTGACCTTTAAAAGTTGATCATTCTCTTGCTACATATTCTATCCTAACTGGGGATTAAAGAAGCTGCTCTCTTGACTCTCCTATCTTTCTAATCGACCCTTCAGTGTCTCCCATGGCTCTCTTCTTGGACCCCTCCTATTTTTAATCTATACCACTGGTGTTGATCAGCTAATCACCTCATTTGGCTTTCAGTATCATTGATATGCAGGACGATACTCAAAATGACCTCTTCTCCTGACCTGCCCTCACTCTTTCTTCATGTTACCGACGGTCTCACAGCAATTTCAGCATTCATTTCCTCTCATTTCCTAAAAATCAACATGGACAAAACTAAACTGTTCCTTTTCCCACCTTCCAACACTGTTTCCCAGCCTGACATCAACAATCCTGCCGGTTTCACCTTAAAAACATCTCTGGGCAGTCTCATGAGTGCGGAAGGGTTGAATGCAAGTTCTCGTCCATGCCCATGTCACATCTAGTTTAGACTACTGCAACTCACTGCTCTGTGGGCTTCCCATCTAAACTGATCCCACTCCAATACATCATGAACATTGCTGCCAGACTCATACTCCTCTTGACCCGCTCCACAAATGCTGCCCCCTCTGCCAATCCCCTCAATGATTAATGTCACACACAAATTCAATTCAAGGTTGTTGTACTGACCTACAAAAGCACTCACTGGTACTGCAAAACTATATAAAAAACCAACCCCAGACAACCTTCAGAACGACTTCTCTTGACTCTACCCAACCCCATTAGACACTTTAAAAACTCACTTTCATTCAAGCCTATAATCTAAGCCCTCAGCAACTATTGCCCAATAAACCCCCCCTTACTCACTCACTAACCACTTCAATAGGATCTGGTTACTCACTCTGCCTCTTAGAACATAAGCTCTTTTGAGTAGGGCCCTTCCCTATTGCCTTTTACCAATATTCAAATGTAACAATCATTTTGAAGAATTGTTTGAATGTATATGAGAACCATTATGGTTATGTATTTTGGATTTGAGCCTCAATAAGTTACTGACTGCACAGCGAGTGTTGCATGTGAATAAAGCATTTAGCAGGCGTTAAAAACCAAAAGGCGTTGGTGCTTGCTGTGCAATTAACTGACTGCTGTGTGTTTCCCAAGTGTTACCTGGCTGAGTGAGGTAAACTGCTTTTTCCCTTGGAGTGTGGGATAAGCAGGTGGATTAATAGGTTTAGTATATTGTGTTTGGGGATTAGATAGAAAAGGGCACTTCGTATAATTAACAGGGGGCTGTGTTTTTTTTTTTTTTTTTTTTAATGCTGGTAAACAGCATTCCCCCCCAGCCTACTAATTTAGGGGGAGGAGTTAAACAGGTAAGTTCTCACCAGGCTTTGGGCTCTTGTTTGAACCTCAATAAGTTACTGCACAGCGAGTGTGGGAGCTGCTAAGTGGGTGTTGCATGTGAAATAAGTGTTTGGCAGGCGTTAATCAAAAAGGCATTTAAATCTAAAAAGGCACTATACGAGGGATTGCACTCGGGAGACTGTAAGTACCAGTGGCAATATGGGTCCCAGTATGATTGCTGGTGTTACTGTGTATCTTGTTGTATGTATGGGATCCTGGGGCAGCAGTTCCTGCAACATTTACTTGAGAGATGCAGGTGGGTTTTCCTCTTGGAATCTGAGGTGCAGAATCTAAGGGGGGAACTGGCAGCACTGAGGGGGCTGCAAACATGGGGGAGAACAGGAGGCTCACTGAGCAACCACTGGCAGGGGCCGGGGTAGTGGGGGGGGGGAGAAGGGACAGGGGAGGTTAATGAGGGAGACAGGTTTGTGGCAGTTAAGGGCAGTAGGGGCCGGAAGGGTAGGGGGGCTGTTCCACAGTTTGTACAAACCAACAGATTTGCAATTTTAGGTGGAGATGCTGGGGAAGACAGGTCTGAGCTGGCATGTATGGAGCCAACAGAATGGAACGGTTTGAGGAGATGTTTGTTCTTCTAGATGCTTCTGGGAAGCCCAGTGGGTTATATTTGGAAGAATTCTATTTACGGACCTAGTTATCCTTGAAACTATAAAAAGGATGGCTACTACATTGGCATTCTTGTATATCTTTAACTCTATTATGAGCTAAGTTGGTCCCAGACCAAGTATTTCGTACAGTTCATCAGGGTCATGCTTTATATCCTATTCCCAAGGTTTCCTTTGTCTCCTAGCCCATCTGCCAGCAAGATGTCAACAAAATATTATGGAGGAGGCTGGACTTCACAGAATACACTCGGCTGATTCACGACTGCTGCAGGGATTCATAAGCTTCCTGGAAAAAACGTATGCCAAGTCAGGAATCAAAACATGAGGTACTGCAATGTTGGTACCGATTTCATTTATAACTTTAAACAGACTATTTCACAGGCAAACCAGTTAATTCTAACCTTCTACCTTCAGATCGATAATGTATCAAGATGGTTACATTTCGTGAACCCAAATGAACCTTCCACTAGCTGCATACATAACATTGAGAAGCGTGATGTTCTTTTGGGTAAGAGGAGCTTCAGCAGCCAGCAGAGCGACGTCAAGAAATTACATGAGTGGGGTGAAAAAAATGTATTACTTATGTCACCTCAGAGGATCGGCTGTTGGAAGAGGATTCCAAAAATCTTTAAAAAGCATAACAGAGATCCAGAAATCCATTTGCAGAGGTGCCAGTAAAGAAGTGTTGGAAGGCGAGTCATTAACGGCAGGCAATATTGTACAGGATACGTCCAAGCAGGTTGTTTATAGATCTGTGTACTAAATTTGCCTTTTTGTGTACAAATCCAAGAGAGTGCCAGAAGTGCTAACCCTGGCAAACGGTCTTTTGTCCGAGATAATTGATCGGACCAATTCCAGGAATGAATTACAACAGAGGGATATGACGTCCATGCTTTTCTACTTGGAAGAACCTATAGAGACCAAGTGTTATCCAGCACATGACAGTACTATTTTCTGAAAAAAAAAAAGGATATCACACTAGTCAAAGTTAGACTGATTGGTTTAAGCCGCTCCACAGACCACGTAAGAGCAGCCGTCATAAAAGGCTGCAACACACCACATCGTGGTCCTTAAAGAGGTAGAGATGATCTGGTGAGATAAATCTGAAATAAGTGTCTAACCACCTTTTATAAAGAGGAGCAGCAGCGGAGACAAGGGTTACTTTGTCTCCAGCAAAAGATCAAAAATTCAGAACCGGACAACTGATGTCCACAGATTCCAAGAAAGGTAAAGTTATTTTTCTACTGGGAATATTTTCCTCAAAGCCTCATCTGATTTGTATTAATGGTCAAAGTATTGGTAAACGAAGCACGCTAATATTTTGTTTCTGCTGTAGGTTTAATGCTTGTTTGGCCACTGGGAATGAGGAGCTTCACATTTTTGAAAAAGTCATCTGTGAAAGCACTTTGGAAGACCAAGAATTGATAAAAATATATCCGAGGTCAGATTTCAACCCAAAGGCAACATCTCAGTATATGCGTGCCGCAATGAGTGAGCGAGCTTCAGAGGACATGGGAGCAGCTGGCAAACTCAAGGTTAGTTTAGCTGATGGAGCATTGTCAGTGGGGGTTGCCTTAGCAGCTGTTGATGTCCTTTTAAGTTGTTATTCTTCTATAGCCTAAGAGTTCTGATTTTGTTTTCCAGACATGGAGAAGTGCCTGGCACACTCTGAGAAGTCGTCAGGGAAGGAGATGTT
This sequence comes from Xenopus tropicalis, assembly GCF_000004195.4. Taxonomy (NCBI): domain Eukaryota; kingdom Metazoa; phylum Chordata; class Amphibia; order Anura; family Pipidae; genus Xenopus; species Xenopus tropicalis. The sequence goes on from NC_030681.2 coordinate 154,670,832, forward strand.
GTACAAAAAAGTAGAGAACATGTTTAACACTCAAAAGGCCCAACACTGAAAGCGCCGGAAGTTTTCGGAAACGCGCGGAAAATGCTGCTACGACAGGTGGAGGAGGCAGCAGACAAAATGCCGCTTGGATGCGGTCATTGGTAAGAATCACGCAGGCTTCTTGTGTCATTTTCTAATTATTTTTTTTTCTGCAGTGGTTCAATTTTTTAAAAAAAATTTCAGCACATTACAAGAATGAAAAGCCCACTGCAAACCAAGTGCTCAACTACCTGAAGCAACAAGGGTGGTCAAAGCATGTTCCAAGCGTGGAGGAGATCTTGCTGCACTGGGAAGCTAGGGAATAGCCAAGAAGAGAGGGCAACAATAGAAGAATTCAGAGTTTGATCAGTGGCTAGGACTATCAATTGATGAAGCGGACAAAGGGCAAAAAGTGGTGACCCTCAAGCCTTTTCAAAAGGGGGACTATATTTGACTACCATGGCTGTTATTTCCACAAAGGAAGGGGGAACAGCTGAGGTAGGTGGAGGACAAAATGGGGTCTCCCTCCATGGACAGAAGAAATAAGACGCTTTGGATGCCCAGAACGTTCCCTGCCACAGTGAACTAGCAACCCCTTATGGGAGGAAAATTAACCATTCCCGTAAAAGGCCAAACCGTAAGCCCATGATGAAGTATTTTGAAAATGCCACCATGCCTCACATTGTTTATAGCAGACAGATATTAATGTGGGTACAGATATCTTATTTGACTATGGCGTCACAAGGAAATCATTTTCTGGAGAGGGGGCAGATCTACCCTGGATTGATGAGTAGTTCCCCTACGAATACACTTATGGATATGGACTTGGTGCACTTGCATACAGGTATATGTAATTTTGGAGCTATTGATGTATGCAGCATAGAACCAATCTTTTAATCTTAAACATTACTGTTTATTAGTATTGAACTGGAGTTTTACCCAATACATTTTAGTTATTAACAGTTCAATTGTTCTGTGTCCTTCAATTGCTAATTGTGTTCCTTTTGCGACTCACTGAAGTTACTAGCTCCTGTAGCTTGCCTTCCTTGTAAATCACAGAAACCGTTCCTTAGATTTTGGCTTCATTTGATTTCATTTAAAAAATGGATTCTAAGACACCAAACCGCTACTATCTCACCTGCAAGTTTTGCCTGAAGATTCAGGACACTTTGCCTGTTCATCTGAGGAGAGCTTGTAAGAGATGCAGGTCCACAAGAAATTGAGCAACTGATGCTGGAAGCAAAAGGGAAGATGTGATCAATCCTGAAAGGGCTTAGTGTCATTGACTGTAAAGACCTGGACTATAAGGATTCTGATCCTCTGCAATTTATCCAGTTCCTGGAGAAAAATGGCTGCTATGTTAGAGGGAAGCCAGAGAAGTCAGCAAGGTATGTATTGTTCCTGCTATGGCAGTGTCTAGACATGTACAGTGGTGTGAAAAACTATTTGCCCCCTTCCTGATTTCTTATTCTTTTGCATGTTTGTCACACAATGTTTCTGCTCATCAAAAACCGTTAACTATTAGTCAAAGATAACACAAAATGCAGTTTTAAAATGAAGGTTTACATTATTAAGGGAGAAAAAAAACTCCAAATCTACATGGCCCTGTGTGAAAAAGTGATTGCCCCCCTTGTTAAAAAATAACTGTGGTTTATCAATTTCAATTTTCAATTTCAATATCAATTTCTGTAGTCACCCCCAGGCCTGATTACTGCCACACCTGTTTCAATCAAGAAATCACTTAAATAGGAGCTACCTGACACAGAGAAGTAGACCAAAAGCACCTCAAAAGCTAGACATCATGCCAAGATCCAAAGAAATTGAGGAACAAATGAGAACAAAAGTAATTGAGATCTATCAGTCTGGTAAAGGTTATAAAGCCATTTCTAAAGCTTTGGGACTCCAGCGAACCACAGTGAGAGCCACTATCCACAAATGGCAAAAACATGGAACAGTGGTGAACCTTCCCAGGAGTGGCCGTCCGACCAAAATTACCCCAGGAGCGCAGAGACAACTCATCCGAGAGGCCACAAAAGACCCCAGGACAACATCTAAAGAACTGCAGGCCTCACTTGCCTCAATTAAGGTCAGTGTTCACGACTCCACCATAAGAAAGAGACTGGGCAAAAACGGCCTGCATGGCAGATTTCCAAGGCGCAAACCACTTTTAAGCAAAAAGAACATTAAGGCTTGTCTCAATTTTGCTAAAAAACATCTCAATGATTGCCAAGACTTTTGAGAAAATACCTTGTGGACCGACGAGACAAAAGTTGAACTTTTTGGAAGGTGCGTGTCCCGTTACATCTGGCGTAAAAGTAACACAGCATTTCAGAAAAAGAACATCATACCAACAGTAAAATATGGTGGTGGTAGTGTGATGGTCTGGGGTTGTTTTGCTGCTTCAGGACCTGGAAGGCTTGCTGTGATAGATGGAACCATGAATTCTACTGTCTACCAAAAAATCCTGAAGGAGAATGTCCGGCCATCTGTTCGTCAACTCAAGCTGAAGCGATCTTGGGTGCTGCAGCAGGACAATGACCCAAAACACACCAGCAAATCCACCTCTGAATGGCTGAAGAAAAACAAAATGAAGACTTTGGAGTGGCCTAGTCAAAGTCCTGACCTGAATCCTATTGAGATGTTGTGGCATGACCTTAAAAAGGCGGTTCATGCTAGAAAACCATCAAATAAAGCTGAATTACAACAATTCTGCAAAGATGAGTGGGCCAAAATTCCTCCAGAGCGCTGTAAAAGACTCGTTGCAAGTTATCGCAAACGCTTGATTGCAGTGATTGCTGCTAAGGGTGGCCCAACCAGTTATTAGGTTCAGGGGGCAATTACTTTTTCACACAGGGCCATGTAGGTTTCGATTTTTTTTCTCCCTAAATAAAAACCCTCATTTAAAAACTGCATTTTGTGTTTACTTGTGTTATCTTTGACTAATAGTTAAATGTGTTTGATGATCAGAAACATTGTGTGACAAACATGCAAAAGAATAAGAAATCAGGAAGGGGGCAAATAGTTTTTCACACCACTGTATGTTCAATTTGTTCTTTACCAATCAATCTTTGTTGCATTACAGCAAAGCCTTAGAAAAGATCCATCCATTGAATATGGAAGAAAAAAACCAAGGTGAATCTCAGTTGGGAATCAGATGAAGTAGTGGGGACACAGGCACCTTGTAAAGATCTGGACCTGTAAGTATACTTGGCAAGTATCTTTATAATATTCACCTGTCTACATTGTAACTTGCCCATTGTTATTTACCGTTTCTGAACTTGATAATTTTTATTAATATAGCCCTGTCGGGTCACCGATAGATAAGAAATAAATACTATCTTTTGTTGCATTACAGCTATGCCATGGAGGAGAGCATCTGTACACCGAATGTGGAAAAAACCAAGGTGAACCTCAGTCAGGCAGCAGATGAAGTAGTGGAGACACAGGTCCAGATCTTTAACGGGTGCCTGTAAGTATACTTGGCCTGTGTCCTTATAATATTCACCCGTCTACATTGTAACTTGCCTGTTATTCATTGTTTCTGAACTTGTGTATTTATTAATACAGCCCTGTCATGTCACCTAAACAGATGAACCTGAGCCTAGTGAATGCTGAAGTGCAGAAACAAAAACCTGTTGAACAGCTGGACCTGTAAGATGTATATATAACAAGTATACTAATATTCCCCTCTACTTTATAATGTGTGCATGTTTTTATTTTGGTTGTTTTCAGAACTTGTTGTTCTTTATTATGTTAGCCCCGTTGAGTCGAAGAGATGGATATTGTAGGCCGTGTGAATGAAAAAGATGGAGACTAAGGGATCTCTTAGAGAGCTGGACCTGTAAGTATAATTTGTATATGTACATCTACTCTACTCATGTCTACATAGTAGTATGTGTTCATATTTTAAATCTGAACTTTATGATTAATATAGACCTGGTGAGAGGAGAACAACGCAGACTGATGACAATGTTCATGATGACTATGAAGATCAAGAGAGACACGCATAGTTATGCTGTGTCTATGCTACAGATTAAACCATTTCTAAATGTTTTTTCCTTTGGACTAGGAGCAAGACCAATTCACATCTCGTCCTGCTTAGGAGAAGAATGATGGCTGCAGGGATGTACAAAAAACACTTTTGAATGCGATATTCTTGCTTGGTTCCAAAAATATCTTCAGTGTAAATTACAAGTGAAAAGATGGTCACAAGAGGTAAGATACACACCTGTCTATGTAAAAGTTTGTTTAGTTACTTTGCTGTTCTCATTTCCTCATGATGATTCATTATGCCTAATTTTAGGTGGGAAATGTGGTTTTTATATTTCGTGGATCCCTCCAAAGCATCCTTACATTTCCTGACAGACACACAGAAGACATTGGACTTTTTTACTGCACTGGAGAAATTGGGGAACACTCATGCCACTATGTTCATACCTGAAGCACATCAAGAGGTTTGTGCGATCTCAAACGATCATTGTCTGGTGGATCCAATGAAAACTAAGAACCTCTTGGAAAGTCATTGTTACCTCAGCATGACCTCGACTCTGCAGGGAAGGCTGAGCAAAGGAATTTCTGCCAACATTGTGGGAAAAGTAAGTATGCTTTAGTACCTGTGCATTTATTTTGGATTTGTTTGTGTAGGTTTGGTGTGTAACCTTTACTACCACTATTTACAGGTACGACTACCTGACACTTGAAAAAAAAAGGACCCAGCAGAGGTCAAAAGATTCTCGTAGTGGCAAGGCCAACATTTGAGCAGATAATAAAGAAGGCCAAGATGAGTGGATTTATTTTGGATAAAGTCTGTCCTCTATTACTTGGAGGCACTGATTGTCGTGAAGCACCTCCAGTGACCAGGAGTTTTGCAGAATATGACCGAGAACCCATGTTGCATTATTCCACTGCCATGCTTTTTATGTTCTTTTAACATTCTCTTAACTTGAACTGTTTGGCATTTTACCAATCCTTGTGTCTTATTTACCAACAGGTCGAAGAATGGTGCAAGAGGAAACCGTCTGACTGCAACACACGTATGGTCAGAGTAAAGAACCATAAGATGTCTACACAGCAAGTCGCTCCTATACTTCTAGAAGATGGAGGTATATGTCTGAAATTAACTTCACAAATGTTGACAGCCTGTCAAGCATTGACTTGACTTTCTTTTGTATCATTTCAGTAGTTTGATGTTTTTTTATAAAATATGGCCATCCTTTATCAGGAGGGGGACATGCCCAAAGACATTTTTCATCTCATCAACCGGGGAACCTACTCAGTGTGACGAATGACATTGCTCTGCTTCATCACAAGTATAGATGTGGGATGCCTATTCCATCTTTTGTTAGTTCTAAGAAACTATAGCCACAAGGTGAATACTGGTACAGGCTTACGTTCTAGCCAAGTTTAGTACTGCTTCATTTCTGAACACACATTTTTCCGCATTAGGTTTAACTTGCGCCCTGTGACAAGTCAAGAGACTCGAACCATGGAGATGTACAGTCTCTCACTTTGAATCTTTTGCACAGAGGAACATGTTCGCCAGGTTGCTTGCACATTCAAATGTCACTGCCGAAAGGTGTACCGGGAGAACACTATTGGAAATAGTGGAAGCCGAAATGATGAAGGCAATGCATGGCCCCCAGCCTTCAACATCAGGGTAATTTCACGAAGCATTTACATGGCTTTCCATATGCAATTTTTCTTAATAGATAAACTACGATTTATACAAAGGGCAGGGAATAACCACCGGTTTCTTTATTATATTAAACAGGTGTCAACAGAAGACATTGCAAAAAGAAAATCTCTCGTGAGTTAAAGGAGGAAGCATATGTAAAATCAATGCTAATCCTCCTTGCCTAAAGGCAGGGTTAGCCTTTTCTTATGAATACGGCCACTTATGACCGTTGGAGAAAACAAAACAAGATGAGTGGATTGTGTTACTGGGAAGTCTTCCTAAATTGATGAAAGTTCACTGAATGTGCACGTTTGTATGTGTTACCAAGTAAATATCTAATACTGCTTTCTCTCTTCCACCCATCCATTCTAGGAATACAGACTAAGAAAGAGCAAAAAGATCCAAGGCACTGGATGGAAGACCAACTCAACACAAATAGGGGATATTTTGGAAACCTGTAACTCTCGGTGATGAATCAGGTTTCTAAACACGTTCCAAGTGGAATGGGCATGAATCCAGCTGGAAAAAAAGTATTTACTTCCCTCCCAGACACCTGTCTCACATTCATCCAGAATAAGAATACAACTATTGTTTACGCATTTTCTGACATTACTATTTAGCATTCTTTCTCAGCCCTTCTTGTTTTCTAATGAATACGTCAACCATTTTTTGCGACCATTCATGTATATTATTTTTAGGCTTTAAAAAAAGACGCAGAGCCATCAGTGGAGTTCTTAGAGCTGAAATACGTTGTAATAGGAGGGCCTCCCGCTGTAGCCTCGGGCGAGGGGCTTTGAAGGCCGAAGTGGAAAAGGGTTCTACATGAACAGCAGTTGAACATGGGTCAGTCGGTCCTAAGAGATGGGCGAGTGCCGTTCAGAAGGGATGGGCGATGGCCTCCATTGCACTTGGCAGATCGAAAGCGAGTCGGGTTCAGATCCCTGAACCGGGAGTGGCAGAGACGGGAGCAGAGCCCTTCACGACCGAATTCTTTTTAGGTGGAAGATGTGGCAAGGTTCCTGTATTTTATGAAACCCAGAAGATGCTAAACTTGGCATTTGTAAAAGACCTCCAAAAAAGGACAGAGTTTTTCACAAAACTGCAAGAGATTGTGACGCACCAGACCATGTTCAACTACTTGAAGCATGTGAGGCGATTTGTAAACTTGCAGATAGACAACACAAACTTGTTCTCATCTGATCCATCTATATACAATGCCTGCAACAACTTTATCAAAGCCACCAACGCCCTTCAAAAAAGGCCCAGTAAAAAGGTATATCACAGGAAGTTGTCAAGAAAAGGTAATACCACATGGGCTATATTGACATTTCCTTTCAGCCCTCTGCTTTTTAGAAGCATAAGTAACGCTTCCTTGACCCATACAATGAGAACAGCAGAAGAATGTCACAGGCTATTGTCCACAGGAAAAGCCATATTTTCTAAAGCCCTGGGATGCCGGTAAAGACCACGATATAGATAATGTAAAATTTAAGATTGTACTTGGAGGCATTGCTGGTTCTGAAGTACTTGCAGAGACCAGGGGTTATACAGAATATGACAGTAAGTACGTATTGCCATAAGGGCTTTGGTAAAACATTAAGCGAGTATATCATTCTCCAAAACCACCCTTACTCCTAGGTCACCGAATAGAAAATGAGAGTTCGCCACAGATACGTTTTATTGTCATTGGAATAGCAGAGAACAAGACAGCAACGCAACGCCAGTGGCTGCTTTTGCACTGACAGAAGAGGAAAAAATATGGCGGTTTTAAAAAATGTGTTGCCATTGATAGACAACTGTAGGAAAGCATTGTGATTATATGGTTTCACTTCTAGTGGTTCGATGTGTATTATCAATAAGTGAGACCGAGACAGTGGTGCATGACAACTCCACTGACATCTTATTGTCAACTGGGAAAAAGCTTCATACCCGTTTCAAATGACCTGTGACGATACCACCAAAAAGGTAAATTGTCAAGCCAACACCTATAGATCGTTTCACTGGGGAAGGTCCGATATACTGTATATGGAGGCACTCACTGTCCATTTCTCAACAATTGCTTTTTTGTGTTCCAATTTTAGGCACAACATTCCAAATGTGTGCAGTCAGGATGTGCGACGAGTGTGAAACATTTACTATCACAATACACTGACTCCGAGAGGCACCTTTTTGCCAAATATTTAGCACATACTAACAAAACAGCACAGAGGTCCTACCGGGAGAAAACACTCTATGACACATGCCATGTGTATCTGCTGGTTTCCTGGCAGACAACACATGTATACCATCCACATCATACCTGTACAGTTTTGGGGTACAGGGATCTTTGGGAGCATTGTTTTGGGGTACAGAGTTTTATTTATAACTCCAGCTTGAAATCATGGTTACACCTCTAGAAATGGTGTGCAAGACTGGTGATTTGCCTGTCTGTATGAGTATGACCCCTGAAACTTTAACCCAATGAGCTACAAGCAAAAAAATTGAGAAAGCTGTCTACTGTTCCACAAACATGCCTGCCCAGTTTTGGGCTCCCTATATTTTGGGGTGATCCGTTTTGGGGTACATACTTTACAATTAAATGACAGCTAGAAATAATGAGTGAACATCTAAACTGATGTGGTGTAACATCAGGATGTGCTTCATTACTTTAGTAATTTTCTTCTCAGTTATGGTTGCCGAGATTTCAGCTTTCTATATGCTTTATTGTTATACCTATTCAGATTTTGGGAGGGGTGGTGCAATGTATCCACCTATGTACATTCTAGTGTTCAACATACTAGCAGGGTTAAGGGATCTTGGTACCCTGGGGTGCACTTTTTCTGTGCTCGTAATTTGAACTCCATTGAATAAGTATATACTAGTCAACCCCATATTTGCAAGACCGTAGAACCAAATGTGCAAAGTGTTCCTTGCTAGTTTCATGTTTCCATCTCTTTTGGAACTTTAGGAATGTAATCAGATTTGCTTCACACCTCCATTGACATCAATGGCCCATGTTAAACCTATGGGCCGTCCATTTTGATTGTAAAGCCAAAAATGGAAGTGATTGGGAATTTTATTTATCTTCATTACAAGGCATCAGTCCAGTTTTTTTTTTTTTGCTGAACCCTTACCATGTCCTCCGTCTCTCCTGCTAATTTCAAGATGAAGAATATTGGTCCAAAATCATGGAACTTTGCATGATATTGTCGTTATCCTTCTATAATCCTCCAGAGATATGATTCTCGCCCACAGTGAGTCCCTCCTGGATTTGAATCAATACTTACTCAAAATCAAGCCTGGCCCCGAAGTTCCCCCTGGGCCTTAGTTGAACTGTTCAGATTTAATTCTATGATTTAATCATGCACGTTATTGCCATTTTGCTTGTACTTATAAACATTAGAAATTTAATTAGGAAAACTGTGCATGGCAAAATCTTGTTAGAAAATCCAGTCCAACCTTTTAGGCTTAATAAAAGGATTTTATTCAAGCTGTGCAAGATAGTAAAGTAACAGACGGACAAAGTTCTGAGACGCTGCAACAAAGCAGTGAGAGGTCTGAGAGAAATTCTTCCCTCCCCCAGTATTGGTAATTCCATACCTTTCTCTTAGTGTGGTGGTGGTGGCCTTCCGCTCTTAGTTTCTGCGAGCGCTGGATGTTTAAATCTTCCTCGATGGCGTTTAAAGAAGTCAAGATGAGCTTAACTAAATTAAACTCTTGGAACAGTTTTAGTTGAGGAATTCCTTTTGAGATACTGAGCCAATGAGAAATTAGTCCTTTGTCTTTAAATGAGGAGGTCCTTTGCTGTAACCACCACAAGATGTCACTGTTGATTCACATATGATGTTGAACCAATATCCCCCTCTCTTGCATATCTCTTTAAATATCCCAAAACTTACAACCTTATTGAAATTTAAAGAAACTCAATAATTGATAAACAATATCAAGCTAAATCTCAAACATATAATACAAAGTACATAACATGTTATAACTTAAGAGGTAAAATGTATGCATAACACTTTATTCTTTAACATATGGAGGGGCCCATAATTCCTAAGATTTTACCTAACTTAACTTTATCAGCTGATGGGGCCCCTAACTCATGTCCTTGAGACCCCCTTTTGTATTATGTTATTTCACCTTGTTCTCCAAAATATCCTGTCATAGCCCATTCATACAAAGGCCTTATTACAACAGAACACAACTGTTAAGGACTTTTACCACCATTTGTTCCTTGGTGCCCTTCAATTATTTCTTTGTTACAGATACTTCCCTACCATCAGGTCTCCTATCTCTTGCATGATATATATATGTAACTAAGTACAGGCCTGGTTTTATATGAATATCAATACTATATAATAAAAGGGATACAGAAGACGTAGATTTATCAGCATATGTATGGGCTTACGCTAAAGGTACTATGTCTACCTCACCAATTAAGACCCATTTATCATAGGTCCCATAACCATTCCACATGTAGTTAGGCTTATTTTCCTACTTGTACAGACACAGTAAGGAGGATTATATTGCATAGAGAATGCCAGATTAGCTATAAAACTATATTCTGCAAATATTTTCCAATATTTTTTATCAGCATACCAAATTGCCAATTGTGTCCACACAATATGAAGTGCAGATATGACATACAAGCAATATTAATTTAACCACCACTTTGTTTGGACAGACTGCCAATATGGAGTAGTTAACTCTTTTGCAGATTATATAAGGAGTAAAAACCTATCACGAAGGGAATACACAATCTTAAAACTAAATTCTGTACCAGCACTGTTTAAACAGAGGGATGTCCTCTGGTGGCGTCTCTTAACCCAGGAAGACTTGCTTGCATCATCTCTATTAAATAGAATGTGTATTTTGTACATATACATTGTGACTTGTGTATTTAAGGATGTTGTGTAACATCTGGTTACATTAGATGCCAGCTTCAAATAGTTGCTAAGTCTCCAAGGGTTGGAAATTCAATCCCCTTTGTCCTCAATTGTATTTTCCCAAATTCCATTGTCCAACCTGCCTCAGGAATCCATGGTCAACTCCCTAAAATGAACTTAATGGTCATTGACCAATCAGAACTTGACACATGAACCTATGGGCAATCAATAAGCTATTATCATGGGGTAAGTTTTAGTTAGGGGTGTTCCTGGAGTGAGGGCACAGATGCCTAGACTTAATGGAAGGATGAGTATAAGGGAGGCAGTGGGATTATATACACTAATGTAAGTTATATATTGTATTTAGATTTAGTGCTGTTTTGGATTTTGCATGTTTTCTTTCTGTTAATAGCTTTTCTTAAATGTATATATTTGATTGAACTCTTATAAAAGAACCCTTATAACCAGGAATATGCATGTAAAGTACATTTGTATATAAGAATAAATATGCCTATTAAACAAATATATCCTTGGGCAACAGCTTCTTTAAAACAGAGTAACATGGCTTTTGTGCACGGCTTGTGTGTCCGTATTTTCTTGCTACACTATGAATAATTTGCGGAAGGATATTTTGTGCTGCAGCTGGAAGTGATTTAGTGGAAAATTCTGATCAACAAAATTGTTGCAATGTTTTGCTTCAGCCATCAGACGATTCTTGATCTAAGTGATGACCTTGAACCCCTGATGGCTAGAAGCTATGCCGGGTATGTGTAAACTGATCAGTCTTATACCTTCTTGCTAATGGAAGCTTCCAGCATGTACCACCACAAGTCAAGGGAATTAGCCAACCAACATTATCCAGAATTATTCCGCAAGTGTTTGAAGCAATTCTTAAACACATTGACTTGTCAAATTCCATCCAAGACTGGCAAGAGGTAACGCTAGGCTTCTATGAACTTGAGGGAATGCCCAATGCCCTGGGGGCTATAGATGACCGTTATATTAGACAATGTTCATTGAATTATATTGGTCAAAAAGTAGGTATCCAAGCAAGCTTTGGAAAATCAGCTTCCAACTATCATTTAACAAAGAAAGGCTTGGGAAGTTGGTGTCACTAAACAAGGAAGAAAGTCACCTTCCCCAACTGAATCAGTGTAAAAATACTGACCATCTCCCAGGAAAACTGGTTCAACAGGAATTGGGTGAACTGGGACACAGTATACAGCGACACTACTAATAGCACATTATAGGTATTAAATTAATACCTTTGAGTATTTCATGATCTACAGCGACACCTGCTGTGGGGAGTGTTTCGTTACGGATACGGGACATTTACAAAACAGAGTGGCTTGGGTCTGGTCGTTATAGAGGGTAAATGGATAAAAACTGGAAGACTTTCCACTTACAGCAGCACAAGCAGCAAGCAAGGGAGTAGGAACAGGTGATGTATCTGGAAGGAACACCTGTAAGGATAGCTGTGTAGACATTACACTACACATGTACACCAAGACAGTAAGTTAGTATAGTTAGGACATACTTATGGGCCTTGTATGCTTAATGCTATGAGATTTAAATTAAGCGTGTTAACCTGTGATTATATTAGGTGTAGTGATAACTTGTGATTGTACTTAAATTGTAGTACTAAAACTTGTGTGTTCATAAAAGTATTAGTGGCATTTGTATGTTATCACAGGTGCAAAATATATAGTGGTTCACAGTTAAGAAAAGGCTTGACTAATGCAGCATCGAGCCTGTTGCCCCCTTTCCCTCCCCCCATTCTACAATAAAACAGACAATTGGGGAGAGAAGGCCGCAGTTTATTGCAAATTTAATATCAATCAGCAATTATATATAAAACCACCATAACTAGTATTGAACAGTTTGTAAATCCAAACCTTAACAGCGAATAACCTATGACCTGACCCGGAGCCTGTGTCCTGTCTACTACCCAAGTCCCATTGTGGGATTATCCTCCTCCCTGGGGACCCCAGGCCTACCCAGTTACCCACTCACTGCACCTTTTTAATATCCTCTGGGGCTCAAAGTTGACCCCACCCCCCCACTTCGACTAATGACTCCAACCTGTTGGGGAGGGAGGGCGGGATGCTGTCAGCTCCTGCTCCTATTGCCCGCCGAAAATTCTGGTGAGTTCACATCCGGGGAGGGACCTTCTTTTATTCCTGCCCTGGCCTGCAACACTGGTATATCAGGAGAGGGAGGGGGGTGTCTCCTATCTTAGTCATGCCCTTCTTCCCTTTTGCTTCACTCGGGTCATTCGGCTTCCTGACAAGTTATAGTCTGTTATTTAGGGGGGGCTTTATATAGAGAGGTTTGTAAGTAAGGCCTGACCATTTAGTTGCAACAGTCCTGCCCTGCTTTATGGCTGAGATTCTAGCTCTCTGTATAACAGAGCATTCTGTCACAGTGGCACAGATCCTATCTGATCCCCCCCCCCCCCCCCATTGTAAGCAGCAGTCCTGCCCTGCTTTATGGCTGAGATTCTAGCTATCTGTATAACAGAGCATTCTGTCACAGTGGCACAGATCCTATCTGATCCCCCCATTGTAAGCAGCAGTCCTGCCCTGCTTTATGGCTGAGATTCTAGCTATCTGTATAACAGAGCATTCTGTCACAGTGGCACAGATCCTATCTGATCCCCCCATTGTAAGCAGCAGTCCTGCCCTGCTTTATGGCTGAGATTCTAGCTATCTGTACAACAGGATCTGTTCCACTGTGACAGAATGCTCTGATCATGGAGCTACCTGCAGATGTTTTTCCTGCAATAAGATGGGCCATATGAAAGCCACCTACCTAGAACTGAATGGACCAACCTCACCTGTACAGCCTGTGGTACTGCTTGTGTCCATTAAAACAGGAAACTGAGTGTGGGCAACAAGAGAAGTGGGAGCCACTCAAAAGGTGCCTGTGGCCAATGTTAACATGGGTTGGGTCGTAGGGAGAGGTCTAAGGAGTGGGACTGTCCAATGAAATTCCTTATAGTTTAGGAATGATTTGGGAAATACTTTGCTTTCGTGCCCGATAACTGGATTTTATTAGAAAATGACTGAAAACACTGATGCCCAAGAGCTTTTTGTTGGACTTATTGGAAAGCTCTCTATTAAAATGATCCTCTTTGAAGATAATCTACAACTAAGAAGCACTACCATGGGTAGCAATGTTGGCACCAACTTATGCCAATTCATTCATGGCTTTTATAGAAGACTAACAGTTACGGAAATACCTCTTACCAAAAGCATAATACAAAATCCTTGGCTGCACTCCTGACTTGGAATCCTCGCTCTATGCCCGGACACCCCTGCAATTATTTTGGGTGATTTCAGTTGCCGTATAGATGCCCCCTCTCAGCCCTGGCCCTCTCAATTTCTCTATCTAACCTCCTCCTTTGATCTCCAGCAGTGGGACTAATACAGCTACCCATAAGGATGGGCATTTCCTAGGATCTGGTCTTTTCCAAAAATCTATATCTGCATTTAAAAGTGAGCCTTTTCCTAAGGGGTCCCTAAGCTCAGGTAAGTGACAGCACCCCAGAGCATGTGGTGGGAATCAGCAGAAGAGATGGGGGAGCTACTGGGGGCTCCTTGCCAAACAAAACAAAAAAAATTACTGATTGAAGTATTGAACGTTCTTGTCTCAATGTACATCAGTGTCACAGAACTCACACGTTGGATGAATTGTCAATACAAAATGTAGTGATTGCCAGCTGCAGAGTGATCTCTGTATTAAAGGTTTTCAAAGACTCAAAAAGGAATGTCCATTATGCTAATGCCTTTTTTCTATACCTGTTTTTACAAATATCAAAAAGGAATTTTTTACCTGCAATTGATTTACTACACAAAAAATGAAAAAAGAAAAACAAAGCAGTCTAAATGGGTCAGTCTCTGGTTCTATCTGAAGAAACAGTTCAACAGCCCTGGCCACAGTGCAAAGTCCAAAAATTTTGACCACAAATAGGGCACGGAAATGGGATCTTTGTCTTTTGAGACGCGCATAGATATTCTAAAGAATGAAAATATTAATGGAATAATTATGGAAAAATTGCAACTGATTGCATAGCTGCATATCCAAACTCATTTGTACAAAATACGAAGGCATAGATCCCCAGTTTGATATCCGGCTTCTATGTAAACAAACTGTTGGCTGCATCTAAAAAGAAATGCAACAATCTCACACCTTTTGGATTACATCAGTAACAAACCAGTAATAGTGGTCAGCACAGACCTAAAAGCAAAATCCCTATGAACAAATTGAAGTCTCACACAGCTGACAGATTCCCTTTTCTGATACACTACAAGCAATGTCCACATTATGCTCAGCAGAAAGACTGCAAATGGATTAACTCCACCCATCCAGCTCATTCCCCATTACAGACCTTCCAAAAGTTGGAAAATACTGAGGACATAGAAAATTTCCACAGCAAAGTACTAAAGTATAAACCAAAAGCATCTTTCAAAACAGGTTCAGGCTATCACAACCACAATATCCACAGCTGGCATTGGAGAAAAAAAAAAAAAAAAAGATACAAGATTGTATTTCCTAAACGAGACTGGATTGCCAAACCCATTTATGAATCAGTAGATAATGATCACATACTGGACATACTTTCAGATTCTATCAAGAGAATGGCACAACTGATCACCACAATCTTAAACTACAGCCAAAGAATATTGCCATGTTTAAAAAGACTGAAATCATCATCATTTGAACAGAAGCTACTTGGATGAGCGGTGAAAGGTTTCAAGAAAACTCAAATGTCCAGTTGTTTTAGACTTAATTCTATTAGACACTTGGGAGGGGGTTAGAGAAACTACCATACATTGCTAGATACACAAAGGAAGGTGTTAGTGGACAATAAGATCGACAGATGAACTGACATTTTATCTTCAAATTAGGGTCATGGACATCATGGACAAAAATGCAAACAGAATAATCATCCCTACTAAAAAAAAAAATCTTTCAAATGCGCCCAAAGGAACACCGGGCAGACGTTGGATTGACTTTTTTGCAGTGTATTATCTTCTGGTGGGATATCAAAGTGGGAAGATGTACAATTGACACGTGAAATACATGTACATTCATTGGGAAGGCATAACAGATACATCATATTCCTATTTTGGAACCTTCAACTGACAAATATTTAAGCCATTTCAGCTACAAAAGGATTTGTTTTTTGTGGGGGGGTTTAATAACTTTACTTATAAACCTACACCCCTTTCCTAAGGGTGGGGGGACCTGATGCCCCTGCAAACTGAGAGTCAGCTCTTCCGACTAAACATTGGATTTACTTTGGAGGACCAATTTCTATTGGAAGTTCATCCCATTGGTTTCCCTTGCCTCCAATAATATGACTCTGGTACAGTATAGGACAACTGTTTTTCCCCTTATATTTAAAACACAATTTTACCATTCGTCTTTGTAAGATTTTTTTTATGTATATGCACTATTAAATTGTGTATTTAATATAAATGTTTTGTCCTCTACATTCTAAGCAAACCCCAACCTCAGAGCGTAACTGCCTTAGCTCTCTGCATGCTGATTAACCATTTGACATCTGGTAGGAAGTGTCCCCCCCCCCCGTTTTGGTGTTAAAAGGGTTAATGTATCTAGAGTGCTTGGCATCTCATCCCCAGTGTGATAAGTATGAGAGTGGTGACAGCTAGTTTTGTAAGAGTTTAGGTGTTTGGGGTGCTGTGACATTGAGTCTAACCTGTGTCCCCATTACCTCCAGGCGCACGTGACGTTAGTTATAGCTGTCGAGGGTCACTTAGTCTCACAGAATGTAATAAATATATTTATATTTGCAACTAGTGTGCCATGAACTATTCAATTCCAATGAACACTGCTGGCTTAGTTAATAAGCACTTGGAACCTTAATGAGGCCCTAGGCTGTCTGGCACCTGAGACCTACAGGTTATAGAAGCTCAGATAGAACTGAGTGGGCATCGTTACCAGGTTCCATTACATTTTAATTGGATGTGCCTCGGCATGATTCATCTGAATCATCTGATCAAGTGTAAGTATATAATACAACCTAATTTCTGACAACCTGTTATTTCTTGAAAAGAAGAAAATTGCCTATTTTAAAAGGTTAATGCTGCTCTTGATGAATTACATGAAAGGCATGACACTTAATGCACAAAAAAGAAAAATTCTGCTAAGACACAGGCAACGCAAAATCCCAAAGACTATCTGCAGACAGTGGCAAATTCAAAGATCCAAACAGAATCAGAAACACTGAATGGTGTTAGTGTGGGATGTGCATATCCAGGCCCGGATTTTGGGAGAGGCCCCCCAAGGCCCGGGCCTAGGGCGGCAAGATGTTAGGGGCGGCAAACAGGCACCCCTAACATCAACTGGGTGCTGTGCCTGTTCTTTATTTGTGGTGGGAGGCAGGCAGCGGCACATAAAATAGTTAAACATCTTGCCCGGCCGCCCCAACTCCGAAAACTGCCGTGCGCATCTACTTCCTGGTCGGCGACGTCGCCACGCCATGCACACACGTCGTTATGTCACTCTGTGCGCGGCACTACAAGTACTTGTTTTTGGGAGCCGTGCACAGCGCGCACAGAAGGGAGAGGCAGCGCCACCACTGAAACAGCGTGCGTTCATGGGAATCTGCAACGAGTACTCAAAGCACAGGTTGCTTAGTACAGCAGCAGGGACACAATTACACTTCTGACCTGTGTACCTGTTTTCTTCCTCAGTTCAGTTGGTAGGTTAAATTCATTATAAAAATAATAATGCTGCTGAGCTGTCTGCTAACGTAGTAACGTGAACCAAACCGATTTTAAACAAATGCTTAAACAAATTTAAAAAAAAAAAAAAAAAAAAAAAGGGTGGGGCGGCACAGCAGCTGGGCCTAGGGGAGCACCAAAGGTAAATCCGGCCCTGTACATATCAATGACAACAGCAAAGTCTTTGTTGCTATGAAGTGCCTCGAATAAACAAACAAAAATCCTGAGGAAGCATTGTGTCACAGACAACCATGAGTATCAGACCAAGTGCGTTAATAGTGGGCGTGCTGAATGGAACTAATTAATGTCAAAGGTGGGTTGAGGAAGAAGGCCCCCGCTGCCCAGCCCCCCGGCAAGCCTGAATTTGTATCAAGTGATCCTAAGACCTAAAAGTTATAAAGTTCGACTGGTAAGACTAAAGGTTTCACACTAAATGTGAACATTCAGTTGATAAATTGAAAGCCTAAAGGACCTGGTAATTAGACTGCTATAAAAAACTCAAACCCTCAACATCAGAAAGATTGTGGTACATCAGGTTAGAAACAAACAGTACTGGCCCAAAGACAGTCGCTGCAGAGAACACAAGTGTTTACTATAGGCAACCCTTTTGGGTTCAGTCACCACTGCGACAATATTTTTCTTGTACATTGGCTGGTCCTTCTAACATAGGAAAGCTTTTACTCTATAGTTCAAATACATTGCTTATCGCACAGGCCCGATATGGTTAGGTTTTATGCATGCTGGCAATCCCTTTATAATCAACTAGTACCGAAAATACCGAATGTACGGTTTATGGAAGGGTTATCGAAGAACTTTGACTATGAAATATTCCCTCCTGATAGTTAACCTGGTTATTGTAGATCTAATGGAGGCTGCTAGTGAAAGTTCTGAGCTTGAAAAAGGATTTATCAAAGTACATATACCACACGTTTTTTCTGAAACGGAGAGTTTGATGAGTAAATGCTGTTACCGATGATGAGTAAGTATATGCCATTGCCGATTGTTGCACTGGTATTCTACTTGGATAAATATTTAAATGTATAATTAGGAACAGAAATGCATCAGAGGTCCTTTTATATTATACAGACAGTTAATGCAATATTTAATATATCACATTGAATATTTCTTATAGGGAAGAAAAAACTCTGCGTTGAGATTCTGGTCCAACTTCCCTGTGGCAAGTGCTTGTGACCTTGGACAAATCACTTAATCTCCCAGCGTCCCAGTTTAGTGAGCCTATAATGGCTGCCTTGACTGCTGTATAAAGCTTAGAGTCCAACAGGAGAAAACTGCTTTACAAGTTATTTCTTTTTACCTTAAAAAATGTAAAATGCACACAAGCTCCTAAAAGAGATATATTGAACCACGTATGAGAAATAAGGATCTATGCAGACTGTAAAGTCCATACGTAGTGAGTTAGGAATATAGGAAAGGGAGGGGAGAAGCTCTGTAAAAATTGGATGTTAACTTAGACAAGGTCAAGGCTTGGCCGCAGGGCACGTGTGTGGCAGTTGTGTGCCTAAAATGGACACAGCTAGACACTGGAAAAGCCATGCATTGGAAGAAAGGCAGTTAGAAATATTGTTTTGAATTTAGCTGCATTATATAGTAATTTTTAGAAGGTTCAAAATACGTTCATTGGTTGGGACTTCAATTTATGTCTTTGCACTTTCTACCAATACCAGTGTGAGTTTCTTTAGTTATGATGGACACTGGCAGCTGCACCTTCAAAAGACTACATGAGGCATTCAATCCACAGATTGAAACACCCTCTTACATTGTACACCTTGCCAGCCTCCACACTCCTGCTATGGAGCATCCCATACCCAGATAACCAGGATGGTCCTTAATACCAATAGGAAACAATTGGATAACACAATTAGATAAACTAAAAAGCAAGCAAGCCAGCCTATGGCCCTTTTGTAAACATAAAAAAATTATCGGCCAGCTCTAATTACAATGAACAATTTTTTTTTGACCACTTCAGAGGGGTAAAAATGTTAGCCTATTAGTAACAGATTTAGAGCTTTATCAGAATACTACAGCACAGACCTGGTTGCTATCACTGTACTGATTGTACTACATGTCGCAAATTCTTACAGGACCATCATTTACGGTAAAACTATCCCTAGCTTTCAGGACAGGATGACTAACCGCCACACGGCCAATCGAACTGCTCTAGCAACAAGTAAGGGGGGGACACTCCTGTTGCTAAACATTGTGAAATTCATTTACTGGCTTCTACAAGGACTGATTTTGCCCCAGCACAACCAAGGAGGAAGGCTTGACAGACTGAGCAAGTAAATACATTGCTTGGACACCATCAAGGAGACCGAGGACTCTGCATACTTTGATATGCAGCTTTTTCTATTGATGGCCTGGTTGTTCTTTATAAATCCTTGGTACCCTTTAACCATGACCCAGTTTTTATTTTTATGAAGTGAGAAATGGGCATTTGAGTGGATTTTGAAGATTTAGCAATCATTTTGGCTGCCAGGAAGATGGTTATTAATGATCTGGTATGGTTGTTGACTTTAGGTATTTTAAGGTTCAATAAAGCATTCTGAGGGTCTTCATATGTGTGTTCTGCTTTCGTTTTTTCTATTCTATTCTATTTAGAAGCACCTAAGCTTCTAAATAAGACCTTTGAGTGTGGACCTGCTTCCCTGTTATTTACACAGTGGAACTGCACCCAGGTTCCTTGGTTCTGTATATGCGAGTGCTGGAATCCCTGCCTTCTATTTACCACCGGTGGGGATGACTAAACAGAATATGAATGTAGCTTTGAGATGGCTGCATCTGCCATAGCAGAAATTTACAGAAAATATTTTAGTTTAAGAATATTTGCAGATTTGAGCCTGCACCGCCCCAGGGCAAGCTGAAAATTATAGAATAGCTACTGAAAATTAAATCGGAAAAAGCATCTCTATCCTGTATATCAACAGGAAGAGCATTATATAGTATAGTAAAAGGAACTAAGTCAGGTGTTGCAAGGTAATCAGAACATTCCCCAATTCCCCATGACCACTTAATGGTAATGTAGTAAACAAACAGTTATTGTGAAAGGAGAAGGGCTAGGTTTGGGCAGGAAGACCACGAGTTTCAGCAATCTGGGTTTCATCGGAGGTTAGTGACGAAAATCTTTCAAATTGAGTTCCTGTGGTTGGCGTGAGGAAAAATAAAGGGTTAATACTTGAGCTGCATAATGTGTTTAAATAATGCTCCCTTTTGAAACAACTTCCTTTCTAGATAACAGACATTATGACAGCTATGGATGTAAGCAGTTGGACTGGCTTTGAAATAAAAGGATGTGAAAACATTGAGCTACTCGGCCCGAAAAACCAGATAAATTTGAGTATTCGGTCATTTAAATGTATTTAAATGTAAGTCCTCCAGCAACCATTTTACAGGAATTGGAGCCACTGTTATTTGGTTTAACAGGAAGTCCTCCAGTGGCCATTTTAAAAGCATTGGCACTCTTTTTCCCCCCTCACTTCATTTTGGAAAGCAAAGGGAGAAGCTATTTTCCAACTGTTGCTGCCACCACTGCCATGGCTGGATACAGTAGTGGGGGAGGAGGAGTAGTGGTGATAGCAGGTTGGATGGGGTGTAGCTTGGGGGGCCAAGGACTTGTGTGACTGGGGCCAAGAGGAAGAGGGGCTGACACTCTGGCAAGTCTTGCGCCCCATGGGGCGCGATTAGGGAACCCCAGGGGGAGGGAAGTAGTTGGGAATTTAGAGTTAGGGAAGGGGCACCAGACCCTTGGGAGAGTAAGGGAGGAGGCAGCCCAAGAGGCCTGGGTTTGTGGTCAGGAAGGTGGGGGGGGTAAGTGTAGTAAGGAGGGGGGGCAGTTAGTGCAGTCCGGGGGGGGGGGGGGATTAGTTTAGTTAGGGCTGGCCACAGTAGTGACAATTGGGAAGGAGGCAGGAGAGTGGGGCAGAGCCCAGCCAAACACCGGGGCCCTGATTTACCAGTGAGGAAAATTCGGCACTGGTTGAGGAAGTGGTGAAACGATGGGACTATTTGTTTGATGCCAAGTCCTGTCAGATAAATGCTGCCAGGAGAACTGCAGAAGCATGTAGCAGATAGGTTGAGCACTGTAAGCGCTATATGCTGTGATCACCACACTCTGTATAAGCGCTTCAGCGACCTGAAGAGGTGCGGCCAGTATAGTAAATGGCGCAGAAGGCGGTCTGAGTGCCTCCACCGGACATCCAGTTCAAGCCTTTCGAACGCCGCCTTCTGGGAGCTGTTGGTGGAGAGGTCTGTGGAGGGCTGCATGGTAAATTCAGGGACAATAGGAGACGGAAGTTTTCATTATGAATTGTAAAAATCACTTATTTCATGCTGAAGGCCCCAATTTTAAGGGGTGGTTCACCTTTAAACTAATTTATTATTAAGTTATGGAAGTCAAATTAAAGCAAATTTTCAATAGGTCTTCATTTGTTATAATTTTTGAATTATTTGCCTTCTAAGTGATTTTCCCTCCAGCTTTAAATGGATTTTGTCTTGTTTTTGAATCTGCTAAATCCAGAATGTTTGTGGCTTTGTACTTTGGTTTCCAAACTAAAGCATTTGTCAAGCGCAGTGCCAAAGGCCCACAGCGCAGGAGAGGCGACAGACCCGGCAGCAGACACCGGCAGAGGAGCAGCCCCAGGATGTCAGTGGGGCAGATATATCTGATGCCGTCCAGACTCCAGGTAATAATTTGGCTAGTTTAACAAAGCTGCCAATTTGGCCATTTACATTGCAGAAAATGCTAAGCTGGACCTAAGTTGGATAATTGGACCACCTTTTAGTGGAATAATGTCTGTGCTTGGTACTTTGTTCTTTAAAAACTTAATGGAGGTGGGCATCAAACCAACAGTATCTATTTATGAGAAATTGTGGAAAATGAAATTCCATGCAGGATGCTCTCACTTTGCAGAGCGATTTGACAAGTGGAAAACTGAGGTTAGACTGTCAAGGGGTTAGGGTTGCTTTCTCTGGAAAAGGGTGACTGAAAAGGGGATGATTACTCTGTACAAGTACATTAGACATATAGGGGGTGTTTTCCCATAAAAAAGGATCACAACTGCCCCCCCCCCCCCTTTAGATTAGAGGAAAGGAAACTAATTGAAGCAACGTAGGGGGTTCCTCACAGTAAGGGCAGTAAGGTTGGGAAATGCCATTCCTAGTGATTTTGTAACAGCAGACTCTGTTAATGCCTATAAGGAGGCGTTTGGATGAGTTCTTGACCACTTAAGATCCAAGGATATTGCAATACTAAAAAACTACAATATCTATGTTGGTGTAAAAAGTATAATTTATGTATCGAGTGTAGAGATAGGGCGGTACAAGTGTGTGCAGGGGTCACTTGGAAGGGTTAAACTTGAGGCACTCGGTCTTCAACCTAAACAATTATAGGAAATAGCCTCAAACCTCACCTCAACCCTAGGAGTGTCAGTCAGTAAAATCTATAAAAGGCTTTACCTATAGGAGAATTTCTAAGGTTAAGAAGGTATTGATTTTTCCTGTTTTCTTGTTTTAAGCAGATTAAGATATTGAGAATATTCAAGGCACACAAAATGCCCTACATACAGAGAGGGAACATTTCTGTAAACAGACTTAAGGAAAAATGATTCATCAGCCCTCCTGAACTCACCACTACAGGTTTATCTTCACATGTTAGATTACCTGGCTATACAGACTTCTTGGTGCTAAATCTCTTTGGAGTATCAGTCTACTTTATTGGTGACTTTACTATCTGGGGTTACCATGTGGAGTCAAGTTACATTCACTTATAGAAGTTGCATGATTGTGGGTTTTCTGCAATGTTACGGCATTCTTTATTACAAGTCCATGTTACACCCTCTCATTATGGACAGAGCAGCTTACTACGCTCCAGTAAGTATGGACAAGGCACTCAAGGGAAGATGGTCATACCGGTCATGTCTTTTTTGGACAAAATTCTATTTTGGCCCATCCCGTTTCTGGTAGTTTAAGGAAGCTTAGTTACAAAGATGTCCATAGGGGGCTGGGCTAGTCTTAAATATTTAGGGACTGAGATGGGATTACTGAAGACACTAAAGGGCACCATACAAATAAACTGCTTAGATAAAATGGTCTGCTCAATTCAGTTTAGAAGGAAGGTTACATCCCGAAATGGCAAAGTTTGTTACATCTGTCAAACTGTGGCTGTTTTACAGACATTACATGAGATACGGGTATAGGATCAATTATGTACAATATTCAAGATTAATTAGGATCACAATACCGTAAACTAGTCTGCTAAAATAAACCCGATAGTTGTGCCACAAATATGAATTAGCAGCGTAGTTACGCTCCAGGACAAAGTGTTTAATTTACTTAATAGGACTATGGGAGATGGCCTTCCTGTATTTCAAAGTATAGGTTTCCAGATAAGGGATCACATCGGTAGTTTTACAAATGTTGGATGCCTTTAGTGACTGGTCCAGTCACTTGATATAGGTGGCATTTTTATCTACTACTATAAAAACTCTTGAGGCTCTTCTAACTATTATCTAAACTTATCAAGTATAACACTGTTCAATATATTTGTTCAAATAAAGCTCCATGTACAGTAACCATTTCAATAATGCTACCTCAGTATCTTAACCAAACCCCAACAGAGCTTAATATGATGTTGGGAATAAGTTAAAAATATCCTTGTGGTCAATTCTTTATTTTGCAATTAAAAGCTTTGTTTGATTCCAAATTACTCTCCAGAGGACCTAATGGGATCTGTTATATACGGCTGTATTTTACTTTCACTGCCAAAGTCTGATAATGCAAATATACTGTTCCTTTATTACACACTGCAC
This sequence comes from Xenopus tropicalis, assembly GCF_000004195.4. NCBI lineage: Eukaryota > Metazoa > Chordata > Amphibia > Anura > Pipidae > Xenopus > Xenopus tropicalis. The sequence goes on from NC_030681.2 coordinate 154,694,965, forward strand.
TACGAGGGGATATATAATTTCACAGCATTTTATTTCTAGTTATAAAGGTAAGTCAATCTTGCTGTGTTTTTATACAGAAACAAAATGGCTTTTATAGTCTCATGAAAAACACGGCAGAGCAAAAAATAAAAAAACACAAGATACTGTGTGTCCCTATGTTCCTAGCAAGAAATATATATAGTCTCTTTTTGAACTTCAGAATTCTCGCTGGGATTTTGTACGAACTGAAGCAACCAGATACAACACTTTCACTGATCTATATGGATGCATAACTGGATGCTACTAGGTCTGCCACCCCCTCCTGGATGTCACAGCACCATCTGAAACTAAATATTTCTAAAACAAATTCATTATATTTGTTCATCCTCCCGTCCCTCAGGTTTCCCCTCAGTCAGTAACATCACCTTTCAACCAACCACTCTGGCACACTACTACATAAGAATTAGACTCCCATCTGTCTTTTACATGGTACATCCAAATACTGTACACACCTTACCTCAGTTTAGACTATAACAGTATCATTTCCTGCCTTGACTACTGTAGTTTACTCCTTAAAGACATTCCAACACATTGCCTTCACAACTCCAATCTGTTCTAAATGCTGTTGCTATTCATCTCATTGTTCCACATGAACTGCTCACTCTTCACTGGGGCACAATCTCCTCTAGAACAGTCACATATAGGGCCTTGTTAATGAACCACATCTCTATATCCAGCTCTGATCTCACTCAAGCAACCTACTCTCTGCCTCTTTACTTTCTCATCATTACTTCCTTCCATTCCCAACTGCAAGATTTCTCCTGAACTTGTGTCTATCTGGAACTCTGCAGAGCAAGACTCCACTTCCTTCACTTAATTTTTTAAATGCTCTGTAAAGATCCATGTTTAGGGAAGCACATTCAGTGGATCTAAATAATCAGAATCAAATAACTCTTTAAATATTCCTTTTGTTTCAACGTACCCTCAATCCTATTAAGTGGTAGCTCTTGCAAATAGGGCTTTCTGATCCTATTCTTACTCTGTAAACCCATGTTTATTTAAAATGTCACATGGATCTGCGGCAAATTTTTCCCCTCTGTGGCAAATGAGGCTTCAGATGGGGTCCGGATCAACTAGAAGTTAGGCAGGTTACATATAGGCATTATGGTTGAAAGTTATGGATGTATGTCTTTTCAACCTAACTTAAGGTGGCCATACACGGGCCGACTATAGCTGCCGATATCTGTCCCTTGGACCGATTCGGCAGCTAATCGGCCCGTGTATGGGGAGAGCAGAGCGGCCTGGCCGACCGATATCTGGCCTGAAATTGGCCAGATCTCGATCGGCCAGGTTAGAAAATCTGGTCGGATCGGGGACCGCATCGGCTCGTTGATGTGGTCCCCGATCCGACTGCCCCATTGCCGCCCACATAATCCGATCGTCTGGCCCCAGGGCCAAACGATCGGATTATTATTTTTTTTACCTAAATGGTCCCCGATATCGCCCACCCGTAGGTGGGGATATCGGGGGAAGATCCGCTCGCTTGGCGATGGCCACCTTTAGCAGCGCTATATAAAATATTAAGACTGCCAACTCAAATACACAAAGAAAACCCTGTATGAAATATAACAAGTCAATCACTGAACATGCATGGAGTAAATAGGCACTAGACTCTTAAAACCAGGCAAATTAGTCTATACAGCACTCGTATTTTAGAGTTAGTGTTGCCTTTTACTATAGGGTTATGTGCAGTCTGTTATGGAATAATCTCCTTCCCATACCCAATCCATTTACATGGTATCTGGACCACTCCAGAGCATAACCACCCAGAGATGTATTTCCCCCCCTGCCCAGAGGTTACATAAATAACTAAATTGCTTTAAGTTTATTTCTCCTGATCACCACTAAGAATTCAGTGAACCTTAAACCCAATACTGTAAAAATGCCATTTTAGGTTTCACACATTAATGCGGGAACAGCACCATAAACAAAAAATTCCCATATTAAAAAGATAAAAGCACAATTAGGCAGGGAAATAAAGTGTAGCCCTTTAAAATTCTGGTAGAACATGTTGAATTAAATGAGGTCTACCTTAATTTTGTTGGAGTTGGAGCGGTGTAGAATATACAAAAGTTCTCCCATTGTGGATATTAGAAAGGTAACCAGCAAATAGTAAGTTAAATTTACCCAAATTCTGGCCCAAACGTAGAACTTTATTCTGCTTTCGAATGATGTTTATACTTGACCTGTAAGTTTGGTACCTTATATATTTTACATGACTAGATGATCGTACCAGCAAACCAAACCACAGACATGGGAGTCATCCTGCTGGGATTCCCTCAGGACCCCACGACAAACGTTACCACCTTTCTGCTGTTCTTTCTTGCCTACTTAGTAACATGTATTGGGAACTGCCTCATCATTTGTATTATTTTGCTCACGCCTTCGTTAAGGATACCGATGTATTATTTTATATGCAATTTATCATTTCTGGATCTGTGTTATTCTTCCTCTGTCGTGCCCAAGTTATTGGCAGATGTCTTTTCTACGCAGAGAACTATTTCGCACAAGGCTTGCGTCGCACAACTGTACATCACTATGCTGCTCGGGGGAGCCGAGGGCTTACTGCTCGCTATGATGGCGTATGACCGCTTTGTAGCCATATGCTACCCGCTGTACTATGGAAGACTCATGAGTTCAAAGATGTGCTACTTGATGTCAGTTTGCGTGTGGAGTGGAAGCTTTTTGCTGTGGGTCGTGCCATCTCTTGCAATGCGAGTTACCTTCTGCTTTAATAAAGAGATTAACCACTTTATGTGTGAAGTTCTGGAGATGATTAAACTAGTCTGTGAAGATATTTATGTGAAAGAAGTCACACTGCATACCATCAGCTCCATATGCCTTATAATTCCTTTTGCATTTATCATAGGATCTTACGTTTGCATTATCGCGACTTTCCTGAAAATCCCTTCACTAGGAAGATGGAAGACCTTTTCCACGTGTACCTCCCACATAATAGTGGTATTCTTCTGCTATGGGACTGCGATGATCATGTACTTTGGTCCAGCATCCAATTACTCAGCAAACCAGCTTAAGTTTGCTTCCATTTTTTATGTAGTGGTCACCCCTATGTTAAACCCTATAATTTACAGTCTAAAAAACAAGGATGTTAAAGATGCATTTAAAAAACTACTGAGTAAAATGATTCTGTAGTAAACAAAACCAAAATGATAGTGATAATCTAGAGTAATCAAGCTTAAAAATGTGCCATACCTAGCGGTACTGTACCTTCATGAGTGGGGCAAAGCTTGCACCATTATCATAGTAAAAACACGTTGGCCAAAATACGTAAGCTCACATGCCACATCAAGGCCCATTATTGTACGCAAGTCCTACACTACTTAGTAACAAGTCTCTGCAATTAAAATCAAGTCCATCAGCATACAATGTGACCGAGTAGTAAGACCATGTTGCACTGACCCTTAGCTCAGGAGCTTGTGAGAAAGCAGCAAGCTTTTAAGCCCCAACTTATTAACACACACAATGCTGTGTAGTTGAAAAGGAAACTCCCTCTCAACTACATGTTGCAATAACTATCGATTCATCCCCTGATGTGACACAGACCAGCCAGCAATCATCGTAAGATATGTATCACCAGATGCACTGCAGAACATTCTTAAATTTTGTCCCAATTCAAAGCCACACTGGAGAGTCGCTTTTCCATTCAGTACTCAACCATAGATGAAATGTGAATTTATAAAGAGATTGGCAGGACCAGTGTTATAACGCAGCCAATGTGAGGTGCTTATAAAAGGTCTCCAGAAAAAAGTGTGAAGGGAGCGCTCCCTTCACACTTTTCTGGGACACGTTTGAGACCTGGTCAAAGGGGTTATTTTCATAAGAGGAGCAGCAGCAGCATCACAGCCATTATATACTTCACTGTAACTTTATCTAAGCGCTGAGGATTTGGGTATGGTATATACCTTTGTGCACTTATAAAGGTCTGCAGTTATGTATCAAATAGTAATCCTTTTGTGGAATGGGTCCCTCAACTTTAGTTGGCGCAAAGGGTGAACTGTTGCTTCGAAACGAGTTTTTCAGCTTTGTTCAGACCCTTTAATGTTTCTTCAAAGCCTTGTGCCCATTGGCATAATTACAGCAGGATTACAGTCACATGCCGATAATAGTAACATTAAAAACCCCCTTTGACACAAGATGATCAGCACATTCAACTAAAAATACAACCAGAAATATGCCAACCTTCACGAATCACTGAACACGACCCTAACCATAATCTACCAACTCGCAACAAGGCTAGGTCACTTAAAACTGGAACATTTCTTGATGTCATGTGGAACATATTGAACAAATAATTTCAGAAAAATTCTGCTCTACAGGCAATTGACTTGGATTTATGCAATGCAACCGATTTGGTCAGGTCAGTGGGGCGGGAATGCACCAGCTATACCAGTCCTACAGTGGTATACATCACACATTTGGATTTTTGAACATTTCCTCCATTCTTTCTGATATTAACTCACTAGGATTTTGTCTATGAAAATCACTTTGCAAGACCACCAGCAGCAAGGGGCCTGCTACAGCTAATAAGGCAGAAGAATTTGCTGTCAGTTTTTCTAAACGTTGATTTCGCTCTTCGTGACATCACCCATTACAAATGTGAGTGGGGCACTCTCTCAAAACAGTCACTTATAAAATAAAAAAAAAGTCAATGTAAGAAAGTAGACTTACTCCCATGGCACGGACATCAAATGAAAGTGATGTTATTTAGAAAATCGATTTTACCCAAAGTCTGATCAAGGTGTTTTCCCGTCAGGAAAGTACAAAGGAAAAAAAAAAAAAAAAAAAAAAAATGGTATGAACTGGTTCTCTTTTTGAAATTTTCGTGTCTTACTTTTGTAGATAACAATTTTCTAATTTCAGGCAGTGTCATTCTGTGGCTACTAAAGCAAATAAAGTGCTGTCTTGTATAAAAGATGTTGGTTCTTAAGACCTTGAATCAGCATAAGAGCTGAATATTGACCTGAAACTTAAGGACCCCATGTTTGGCAACCAGACTAAAAAGGAACTATGTCTGCAACCTGTAAAGAGCCAAGAAAAATTTGACTACCTCTCATTACCATGTGCGCTCGAACAGAAAATCACTAAAGCATCTAACCAATCATACAGTCTCATGGCCACATGGTGAACTTGTCTCTTTATTATATACAAATGTGATTTTATACGTACATTGTGATGTGTATTTGGGGACGTTGTGTAGCAGGACCCAACACATCCTAACTTAGCACACAGCTGCCAAGTCCCCTTTGACTTGACCAAGTGAAGTTGAGAATCAAATCCTTGTCCACAACCTGCATCTCCCTACCATTCCATTGTCCCAATTCTTAAAATATGCTGCTTCTGAAAACCATACCCAGCTCGCCAAGATTAATTTAAGGGTACGCTGACCAATCAGAAACTGTCAAATCGGCTGGGGGGCTTTAGCTCGGCAGTATAGCAACTTACAGTATAAACTCTCTCTACTTTAATAGTTAGACAGAATTAACTAGCAATCTCCTTCATCTGGCTTTACCATCAAACTGCACCTCCAGCCACAAACCTCATAACCCTGGCTCTCACCACGTACATTTCCTGCCATACACTTTCCTGATTTTGCACCCTCATACACTGCTGTTGCTTTAAATGTATGTTTCCTTTATCTGTATTTACGGCTTGGCTTTGATCAGTGACATTCATCATACCCATAGTCTAATCACATTTCCTGGCTCTGTGTAAGGGTAAAGCATTATCATAAAAGGCACTAGGTGTGAATTTGGGTGTATCTGATGTCCAACCAAATTTGGACCTACTCTTAGAACTATGTGATTCTCTTGGGATCACTCTGGGGAGCAGCATGGCTGGGGGGGCTGTAGCTCAGCAGTATAGCAACTTAAAAGTATAGCAAGTTTAAGTATACCGTAAGAGTTAGATTAGAATATATTAGAGCTGGCTTAAATAGATACCCTATTAAAAACAGTAATGTGTATATAAAATTCACTAATCAGATGGGCTAAAGCAGTTGAGATCTCAGCATTTACCTATGAAGCAGCTATTTCGTGTTTCTAGAATATTTGGTAAATTCTCTAGTCATTCCCATCATTCCCTGCGCCAGTGGAGCTTACAGCCTAAAGTCCCTATCACATTTACACACTACGGTCAATTTTATCAGGGTTCAATTAAACTGCCTGTATGTTTTTGGAGTGTGGGAAGCAACAAGAGTACCTGGAGAGAACATACAAACTCCTTGCAGATAGTGCCCTGGCTTAGGACCCCAGCCTGCAAGGCAGAATTTCTACCCACTGGGCCACTGTGCTTACCATGTAATGCTACATATAACAAAGAAACCACTGCACTACAGTAATTGGGTGCACACTGTCGAGATCTGGACACCTCAGATATCAATATTGAATTTAATATTTCAGAAGAATAACTACCTAGATCTAATTTAGACAAGCAATTATGGAGAAAAAAAAAATTAATGTTTACGGAAAAACAGGGTGACCAGTATAGTGTATCCAAATCAAAGATTAGATGAGGGAAGGGAAATAGGCGGCTTGAGGCCCCGAGAGTACAGTTACACCTACAGGAGGTACTATCGGAAGAGGTAGAGACCACCCCCAATGAGATGAATAATGATGCAGGTCATTAACTTCTCCCAACATGTGTAAGAATATTCGCTCATTTCTGTTCTCACAAGAGGTTTAATCTTTGTCCTACCCCGTGGGTGGATTATTTTGAGTTAGAGAAGGATATAACATTTGTTTTGTAGGTAGGAAGAGCCTTCTAATGAAACTTAAGGGAGGGGGAAATAGAGGGACAGCTCCCCACAAAGGAAGATAGGGAAATCTTGGCAACTTTAAAACAGCCTCCTACAGGAGATAGGTGAGGTAGACATAAGAAAGCTATGGCGGCGAGACAAAAATCAGAATTTATTCCATCATATGGAATTAGCCAATATGTCAAGGTTTCCAAAGATGGTATCCCAAGCATTTGTGCAGATTAGGCACACCACAAGGATAATCTTCATAAATCTGAGACAAAGGCATTGAGAACTGGGTTCATGGGAGCATGTACACAAAATCTTCAAAGATAGGTGGGAATATAGTAATTTGGCCTAATGATTTATATTTAGCTGAAGCTAAGACAACTATAGTCAAGACTACATGAACCCCACAGAATCCTTTAGGTACCAAAAAGTAATTGAAGATGCCCATAGGAGACTTTTTAATCTCAGATCAGGAAAAAAGCTTATGGTGGAACATCCAAGAATTTATTTTACCTTTTATTTAATACCAAAAATACATAAAAATCGTATCCCAGGTAGACCAATAGAGTCTTGGGAAAAGAAAATCTAACTGAAAACGCGAGTAAATTTGTGGACCATATATCAAAGAACACATGTTCTCACTCCTATATGTTAGAGATACTATGGAAGCAGTGGCAATATTGGAAGGTACACATGTAACAAAGGAGATCATCCTTGTTACATTAGATGTAGAAGCCCTATATACATCCATTGAACATGTGAAAGGGCTACAGGCAGCGAGAAACTTTCTAGATAATGATCATACTATGGACCAAGAACTGGGAGAATTTGATAAAACTTGAGTTAGGTTACATCACAATTTTGTACTCTATAATGCATTTTATCTACAAATTCAAGGTACCGCAATGGGAACAGCCTGTGCACAGACATATGCCAATATTTTATTAGGAAAATGGGAACAGGATATTTAATTCAGTGCTGATTTAAGCTTTTATGAGCTATATTCCTCTATGGATGAGGTACATCAATGATAATCTTCCTTTGGGAAGGACCTCTAAGCCTATTGGGAAGATTTCTATGAAATCCTTAATACCAAAAATATGAATATCAGACTAACAAAAAAACAATGTCTCAAGTCTATACCTTTTGGATCTAAGTATTGGTATCGATGAAAATCTTACTATCACCGATTTAGCAAAGAAACAGCAACACATACTGTAGTAGCCGTCATCAATTGCAAAAATCCCTACCCATTGGGGAGTTCTTGAGAATCGGTTGGCTCTTGTTTTGAATGTTTCAGTCAATTAAGACAGACTCCAAACCCAGGGCTATCCCAAGACTTAAAACTTTGAAAACTAACCGGGAGAGTCTACTTAATCAAAAAGTAACTAAATTAGGATCAAGAAATGATTTATAAACTACTCTTGGTCCATATACACCCCAAGTTTAAATGTTGATTGCACAGTTTTGGCCTTTAGTTTTACAAAATCCTGATCTAAAGTCAGTGTTTTCAAATAAAAGGTCTAATTTTTGTTGTTACCAAAAGATGTCTGAATCTCATAATTGATGAGAAGTAATTTCATCAAGAAGAAACAAATACCTCCTGTGAGAGGGTACTATAGATGCGGTAACTGCATTTCGTGCAAAAATTATGACGCCGCAAAGAAACTTCACTTTGGGAAACATCATGACAAATATTAACTGCAAAACCAATGTAAATCTACTGCTTAGAATGTCCTTGCAACAAAAGAGTATATTGGAATGACCACCTAACCACTTAAGACTGATTCAAAAACATTAGCACTAATTATAGGGAGGACCTAGAGAGTAATAAAACGGACAACAGTGGTTAATCACTTAAATTCCACAAAGCCAGCCCCAATAAATTAAATTTCTGGGGAATAGAATAGGTTACTTTGGGTATTCGTGGTGGTAACATCACAGAGGCACTCCTCAAACGTGAAGGCCGATGGATCTTTGTTAAATACATCAAATGGGATTAAATTAAAAGACTGACTATAGAACATTTTTTTTTTAAAGATCAAAGGGAATTATGGAGAAATGTAAGTGTCTCCACTCCTGCCCTCTGTTCTAAAAGGTCACCTACAGGTGGTTAGCCTGTTGAGGGTGGGGTGCTTTCATTTTGAGGAACCCCATCCAGAACATCTAAGAATCTAAACCTAGGACTTTTGGAAATGGCGGAAGGGGTCTCACACTGGAGGTGGGTATTGGCGCAAGGCCCACAGGATTCTCCCTTTATCTAAAGTCTTCAGCTCTTCAGGAACCTGTTAAACCCCATCATCATCTATACATAGCCTGTTCAACTTGTTCTCTGTGGTGCATTTAGCATTGTGCATTTAGAATTGTTTGTTGGTAGCCATGTATATAAAAGTAGTACAAGAGTTATAAAGTCAGTGTGGACAAGTTACTACAACTGTGAACATAGAAAGTATTCATTTTCTGTGTAGCCTATGACACTGTGGAACCATCATACTTCCTGACATGTGATGTTTTACAATGCATTGAGGGAGTCCAGACACCATTTTGCAGACCATGCTGAAGAGGAAGCACACTACATCCACATTCTCCCCCATGGAAGCATCACTGGAAAGCATTATGGACATAAACCTGGACTGAGCCCACATTAAAACACTGCCAGCACCTCAGACTGTAGTATATAATTTCATCCAGTACTGGTGTATGTTGCAGCTGTTTTCTGTGTTTGCAGTGTTTTATTCTATTTGTTAGTTTCACCACTCATTTCCCTCACCCAGTAAGTTCTACAGATTTCTCCCTTGGTCTCTTTATTGGAGTGTGGGAAGGTTTAGCTTTATGTCGAGCTACTCACTACCTAAGGGGAACAAGTGGTGAGGGCAGAACAGTAACATTTCCCACCCCTGGTACTTGGACATTTAAGACTAAACACCCAAATAGTAGTAGGTTCATGCTGGCTATGGGATGGAAAAAAGCCTGCCAAGGATAAAAAGGACATTCTGGAAAAGTGCACCCCTCGTCTGCAACAGCAATGCATGAAGACCGATTTATGACCGTGTAAGATGGGTCACTGTGGTTCTGTTTTAATGAATTTCTGTGGTAACTCCAGGCCACTGTTTAATATAGGTTTTTGGAGAAACAGAACTGAATGGATCAAGACTTTGAATTAAGCGAGTTGTAAACAATTATAATGAATACTTGAACTTCGTGTCTGGAGATTCTTTACCCAACTATCAGTTTTATTTCCACAAAAGAATCACCAAATACACTAACAAAACCTCGGCATTTGACAATCGGCATATAAGGATCCAAGACAGCATCTGCTACTACCCAGAAAATCGGGTTGAAGAAAATTGAACATATATATTATGTGAGTTTAACCCCTTAGAAAGCAATCTGGTAAAGCGAAGGATTGGAACAGACCTCACTCCCTGGGAGAAAAACAAAAGCCCCCGCAATTACATACCTTTAAGGCCTATAAAATTTATAAAAACCAATTATGCCCCAAACTCCTAAGCCTTTTTGCCTAGCTTGGGAAATATTACAATTCCGAGAATTTGTGGGAGTAGAATTTTCACACTCGCAAAACCTTCAGAGGCTCTATGGCAAAGCATTTTTTTTTTTTTTTTTTTTATAAATTTACTACTAAGTTGCACTATATACCATCTAAAATTAATGTATCCTTGAAGCTTTATTAGGATGTTAGACATTTCCCTATAGTTGCCCCACACCAGGGCATTACACAGCCACCCCATATCTCCCCCTATTTCCCCATTTGATATTTCCATACAGATCACCCCCATTTGGATTCTATGCAGACATTTACATTTTGTTCCTACTCAACCCAGGACCATTGCAATGTTCCATTTCCCTATACAGCAAGACACATCTTCTCCAGGACTTCCTACAATTCCTCCCCATACAATTAGGTTTCTTTTCTATATCCCATTACCTCCAGGACACCACCTATATTTTTTTTCCACACTTCAACCCCCTCCCTCCATCACACTGTCCATTGCCGCTGGCCCCTACCAACAATTCACAATTCCCTATCCAGTCCTCTGCCCATCAGCCCACAATGGCTAGTTTGCCCCCAAACAGGGCACCAAGTCCAGGCACTTCCCCTCCCACCCCACAGCAGATAAAAGGAGTGGTTGGACTGTGTATAAGGTGCTACTGTCCCCCACACACACGGGAAACATGGCAGCCAAGCACTTCGTGTCCGACCTGGGAGGGGTCCTGCTCACCCCTGGGCTGTAAGCAGCCTATCAGCACCCTCCCCAGATGAGTCTCCTAGCAATTATGACTGCCGATATACCCTCTGATTTGTGACGTCATGAGGGATGCGCCACAAGCTTATTGGCATCACTACTTGTGCAGCCCCGGTATCGGCATTTGTTTATGAGGTGAATTGTAAGGAGTTATGGAGTGTGTTAATACTCAAGGGTGCTCAGTCTGCCTTTAAATAGCATTTTTACACCTCCTATTGCAATGAGCTCTGCCAATAAGCCCCCAATATAAAAATAGTGTTTGACAGCTGTTAGTGCAAGTTACACATCCCTTAGTGTCAGTAGTCCTGGAAGTGCAGCCATTTTGGGGAAAGGGGGTGGTGCATTTCTACATTCAGTCAATCAGCGCCGTTATGTGGGGTTCCAGCCACTGTTCCTGGGGTTATTGTTAGAGAATGCATTACTAGTCTCTGCACTTTCATTCTTTGTACTTGTGTTTATTCTATACTAGACTTATTTGCACAATGGGTCTGAGAAATTCAGAGCTTAGTACTGGGAAGTCTCCAGCTACAAGATGTATGATGCATTTTGAAACCTGTCGGTAATTAAAATAAAGTTTATTTAAGGTGAACAAACCAATACTATATCTGGCTGATTGCAGTTTAAGAGCAATATTCAACAGCACATTTTAATGTTTCCCTTAAGCTTGCGCATATCCCCTCCAATTTCTCAAATGCTCTCCCTTTATTCTGATGTTCCATTGTGCTCTGCCTCGAGCCATCACCCAAACAAATCACACATTTATCACCCCGTATTGCTCTTAAGATCTCAGAACACCCCACAACATTTCTTATACTATCCCTCATTTCTCTTAAGTGGATGAATAAGCACAACCATAACTCCATTTATTGATCCTCTGTTTCCCCACCCCATTTGTGATCACCCAATTACTGAGCTTGTTTTCTCCCACCATTTCTTTCTATTTTGTCACTACCAAATTCCCCACCCCGTGTTCATGTTATGATCCTTCGATTTCCCACCCCGTTTTCCTTTTAGAGTCTCCCATTCCCACCATCTGCCTATAGGTTATGTCAATGTTTTCTTTGCTGGTAGGGCTGCTTTTGTCAATTGTTATTTAAAGTTGCTAAACCTATTGCCAACCTGTTTAGTTTTAGGTGTCAGTATCATTAAAATCTCCTGTTCCCCCCACCCTGTATTCCACTTTCCACTTATTTTTTGTGGGAAAATAAACTTTATACCAAAACGCATGTAGTGGGTGTAGTTTAGCAAACCCCCCCAAAAATAGGACAATTCTGCACACGATCCTTACTACCAATAAGTCTTAAATCAGGCATGCTAGTCTGGAGAGGCTTCTTTAAAGGTGGTTAATAAACCTTTATGTACTGCTTTTTTGGAGAAACTATCTGCCACAAGAAAAATCAGCATTTTGTGGCCTAACTTCATTATAGCCAGAGCACCATTCACTGCAAGCTTTCAAGTTGAGTTTCAAATAGCTTTGCTGGGGGAGCACTACAAGTGGCAGTGGGAAATCACTTTGATATCGGCTTTTGCCTCATTTGCTAAAGCGTAACACCTTTAACCATTCTCCCTAATTAATTGCCCTGAACTTTGACTGCAGGTAATTTTGCTAGGCAAGACCATTGCACAGCCAGTGTGGTGCAGAACACCATGCAAACTGTCCCAGCAGGTTACTAGAACCCCAAAACATATATTTCACTGCACCCGAACGTGAAGTCTCAACCCTTGTTTTAAGCATTATTGCATGTATGTTAAACTTCGTTTATAAAAACATGTTTTCTTCTTCAATTTTGAAAGACTAGTAACTGCCTTATAAGTTCTTCCACCCACAGCAAAGATTAGCCGCAGACAATCTTCATTTAACCATTCAACTAACACTGTGGATCAGCTGCGGACTCTTCTCTTGGAAACTATTTGGGCTATACTGCACTACACCTTACTGGCTGTAGAAAAAAAAAAAAAAAAAAACCACACAGTAGTGGACTTGTAAGACAATATAAATTAAAAGGATCTGCACGTAGGAGCCGATAGAGCGGGACAATTTAATTCTATTAGAAACTAAATTGCCTTGAAAACAGTATATGAAGACTGTTCCGCATTATATTACACAAAGGTACTGCCGAATGCCTGCAATACTAATACCTAATTCCATTTTCTCAGGCCACTGTATTCAGTGTAGGGTGTTTTGGAAAGTTATTTCCAATAGACATGGTGAACGTGGCCAGTGTTTGCCCTGACTGCACTGTGTTGGGCAGCGATGTACACGACACTCAATTAATATATTTTTTACTGGTTTCTAGTAACATTTTTGTAACATGGTGCTTGGACATTGAGTACATAGTCCATCCACTGAGTCCATCAAGTTCAACCCTTCCAAGTAAACCCAGCACACACCCCCTATACACTCACATACATAAACTATATATACACCCACTAGTACTAACTGTAGATATTAGTATCACAATAGCCTTGGATATTCTGCTTGTTCAAAAACTCATCCAGTAGCTCTGATTATGACAGCTACACAGGCAAACCCAGATATTCCCTTGCCCAGGTTTTCCCATTTTATCTCCTATGGTACCAGACCGCTCTGTAGGCACCAACATTTTAACTCAAGTGGGAGCCTTCGTATACAGTCATAGGAGGAGGGGCTAGAGAACAGACTGATTAACAGGGCTTGTAGAAGGGACAGTGAAATTGCTGGGGATTGGCTGCTCCATGTTGTGTTTCAGTGATACTTGATTACAGGGTCTTACAAAAAAATTTTAGTAACGAAAGCAGTTCTTTGATAACTACAAAATGAGTCTTCACTTTGCTTCATTATGCCCCTCCCCCCCATTCACTTCAGTTGCACCTCCCACAGATCCTCAGCTACAGCTGAATGACAAGGCTGCACCCCATTAATGCTGTACCCCCATACTGTCACACTGCCTCCTCCCAACAGAGCCCAGTCCCCCAATCATTTCATTCCTTCTCCCAGACCCCCCCCCCCAGTTGTTTCATTGCTTCCAACAGAACCCAGACCCCCAATTGTTACATTCCACCTTCCCCCACCAGAGCACAGACCCCCCCCCATTGTCTCATTCCTTCAGAGCACAGACCCCCCCCATTGTCTCATTCCTTCAGAGCACAGACCCCCCCCCCATTGTCTCATTCCTTCAGAGCACAGACCCCCCCCCATTGTCTCATTCCTTCAGAGCACAGACCCCCCCCCATTGTCTCATTCCTTCAGAGCACAGACCCCCCCCCATTGTCTCATTCCTTCAGACCCCCCCATTGTCTCATTCCTTCAGAGCACAGAACCCCCCCCATCGTCTCATTCCTTCAGACCCCCCCATTGTCTCATTCCTTCAGAGCACAGACCCCCCCCCATTGTCTCATTCCTTCAGACCCCCCCATTGTCTCATTCCTTCAGAGCACAGACCCCCCCCCATTGTCTCATTCCTTCAGAGCACAGACCCCCCCCATTGTCTCATTCCTTCAGAGCACAGACCCCCCCCATTGTCTCATTCCTTCAGAGCACAGACCCCCCCATTGTCTCATTCCTTCAGAGCACAGACCCCCCCATTGTCTCATTCCTTCAGAACACAGACCCCCCCCCCATTGTCTCATTCCTTCAGAGCACAGAACCCACCCCATCGTCTCATTCCTTCAGACCCCCCCATTGTCTCATTCCTTCAGAGCACAGACCCACCCCCATTGTCTCATTCCTTCAGACCCCCCCATTGTCTCATTCCTTCAGAGCACAGACCCCCCCCCATTGTCTCATTCCTTCAGAGCACAGACCCCCCCCCATTGTCTCATTCCTTCAGAGCACAGACCCCCCCCCATTGTCTCATTCCTTCAGAGCACAGACCCCCCCATTGTCTCATTCCTTCAGAGCACAGACCCCCCCATTGTCTCATTCCTTCAGACCCCCCCCCATTGTCTCATTCCTTCAGAGCACAGACCCACCCCCATTGTCTCATTCCTTCAGACCCCCCCATTGTCTCATTCCTTCAGAGCACAGACCCCCCCCCATTGTCTCATTCCTTCAGACCCCCCCCATTGTCTCATTCCTTCAGAGCACAGACCCACCCCCATTGTCTCATTCCTTCAGACCCCCCCATTGTCTCATTCCTTCAGAGCACAGACCCCCCCCCATTGTCTCATTCCTTCAGAGCACAGACCCCCCCCCATTGTCTCATTCCTTCAGACCCCCCCCCATTGTCTCATTCCTTCAGACCCCCCCCCATTGTCTCATTCCTTCAGACCCCCCCCCATTGTCTCATTCCTTCAGAGCACAGAACCCCCCGCCCGTTTCATTCCCCACCACAGCCCCGCAGTTGCTTCTCTGCCCCCCCCCAGACCCCGCTAAGTGTTTCACTCCGGGAGCCTCACAGGCCCAACAAACAGACTCCCATTGCCCCATACAGACTCACATACCCGGATTTCCATCCCAACCTTCTCCCTTTATTTCCACTTAAGACGCCAATTCCCAGCCCTCCCCCATTGCCCAAAGCCGCCAAAACCACAACGCAGTCAGGAACAGGCCGCAACCCGGACACCCCAGTGATCATTCCACCCGCTTCTCACTGATAAGAGCCCCCCTCTCTCAGCGGCAGCCCCCCCCTCTCTCAGCGGCAGCCCCCCCCTCTCTCAGCGGCAGCCCCCCCCTCTCTCAGCGGCAGCCCCCCCCTCTCTCAGCGGCAGCCCCCCCCTCTCTCAGCGGCAGCCCCTCCTCTCTCTCAGCGGCAGCCCCCCCCTCTCTCAGCGGCAGCCCCCCCCTCTCTCAGCGGCAGCCCCTCCTCTCACAACAACAGCGAAACAAAAAAAAAAAACCCGCCAAACTGCGAGCTCGACAACGTCGCTTTCCGCACGTATAAATAGCCTTAATGACGTCAGCGCGGCACGGATTTCTGCGCATGCGCAGCTTTTCTTACAAATTCTATTACGGTGACAGGACAACGTTCCTCTCTGCGTCCGCAAAGCATGGCGGGCTTTGTAGTTTCATGGGGAGGGAATGACTGCCTATTCTACTATGTCCGTACTTCAGTAAACTACAACTCCCATAAGCACTCAGCGTTTATCCCTCCCCTCCATCTTGTGTTTCTCATTGAGCGGTGGCACTGGGGTTGAAGTAGTGTTTGTAGAAGCCCAGATAAAGAGGCAAATTAAACTCCGCTAAACTCACTAAACAATTAAAAATTACCAGAAAAACATTGATTTCTCAAATAAATTATTTAAACTCGCAACACTTATATGGGCGCAAAGGCAAATGGCTGCAACTTAATATTCATAGTAATATAAATGATAGATACTGCCCTGCAGAGACATTTGTACTTTTTTTAAATAAATAAAAGGAATATTGCCCAAACAAAATTTAATAAATCTACCCCTTAGTGTCCATAACGATCCATAAAAAATAAGATTTTACGATTTCTCTGAAGGAGCAAAGAAAATACTGTTGAAAACTGCAAAACAGGCAGAATGTGGAAAACAATGGGAAAAAAATGTCAATGATTTTGAACATATTTTGAGACTTTTTTTCTACATTAAGGGGCACATCCATTAAAGTAACACAGGTCTGAATACAAAAAAGTCATATTTTTTCTAAAGTTTATAACATTTACTATGATATTTTCATTAATTTTCCGCAACTTTTTCGCACTTTGAGACAATTTGCGCACCAAAATCATATTTGTCGCTACAAGTATGAAAGTTTCGGATTCATTCAAGCTTTGTTATCGAGACTTTCCTTGGGCCGGGTGGTTGGAGCTGCAGAGTGCCATTGAGCCCTATGGGAGACTTTCCTTGGGCCAGGTTGGAGCTGCAGAGTGCCATTGAGCCCTATGGGAGACTTTCCTTGGGCCGGGTTGGAGCTGCAGAGTGCCATTGAGCCCTATGGGAGACTTTCCTTGGGCCAGGTTGGAGCTGCAGAGTGCCATTGAGCCCTATGGGAGACTTTCCTTGGGCCGGGTTGGAGCTGCAGAGTGCCATTGAGCCCTATGGGAGACTTTCCTTGGGCCGGGTTGGAGCTGCAGAGTGCCATTGAGCCCTATGGGAGGCTTTCCTTGGGCCGGGTTGGAGCTGCAGAGTGCCATTGAGCCCTATGGGAGACTTTCCTTGGGCCGGGTTGGAGCTGCAGAGTGCCATTGAGCCCTATGGGAGGCTTTCCTTGGGCCGGGTTGGAGCTGCAGAGTGCCATTGAGCCCTATGGGAGACTTTCCTTGGGCCGGGTTGGAGCTGCAGAGTGCCATTGAGCCCTATGGGAGGCTTTCCTTGGGCCGGGTTGGAGCTGCAGAGTGCCATTGAGACCTATGGGAGACTTCCCTTGGGCTGGGTTGGAGCTGCAGAGTGCCATTGAGCCCTATGGGAGACTTTCCTTGGGCCGGGTTGGAGCTGCAGAGTGCCATTGAGCCCTATGGGAGACTTTCCTTGGGCCGGGTTGGAGCTGCAGAGTGCCATTGAGCCCTATGGGAGGCTTTCCTTGGGCCGGGTTGGAGCTGCAGAGTGCCATTGAGCCCTATGGGAGACTTTCCTTGGGCCGGGTTGGAGCTGCAGAGTGCCATTGAGCCCTATGGGAGACTTTCCTTGGGCCGGGTTGGAGCTGCAGAGTGCCATTGAGCCCTATGGGAGGCTTTCCTTGGGCCGGGTTGGAGCTGCAGAGTGCCATTGAGCCCTATGGGAGACTTTCCTTGGGCCGGGTTGGAGCTGCAGAGTGCCATTGAGCCCTATGGGAGACTTTCCTTGGGCCGGGTTGGAGCTGCAGAGTGCCATTGAGCCCTATGGGAGACTTTCCTTGGGCCGGGTTGGAGCTGCAGAGTGCCATTGAGCCCTATGGGAGGCTTTCCTTGGGCCGGGTTGGAGCTGCAGAGTGCCATTGAGCCCTATGGGAGACTTTCCTTGGGCCAGGTTGGAGCTGCAGAGTGCCATTGAGCCCTATGGGAGACTTCCCTTGGGCCGGGTTGGAGCTGCAGAGTGCCATTGAGCCCTATGGGAGACTTTCCTTGGGCCAGGTTGGAGCTGCAGAGTGCCATTGAGCCCTATGGGAGACTTCCCTTGGGCCGGGTTGGAGCTGCAGAGTGCCATTGAGCCCTATGGGAGACTTTCCTTGGGCCGGGTTGGAGCTGCAGAGTGCCATTGAGGCCCTATGGGAGACTTTCCTTGGGCCAGGTTGGAGCTGCAGAGTGCCATTGAGCCCTATGGGAGACTTTCCTTGGGCCGGGTTGGAGCTGCAGAGTGCCATTGAGCCCTATGGGAGACTTTCCTTGGGCCGGGTTGGAGCTGCAGAGTGCCATTGAGCCCTATGGGAGACTTTCCTTGGGCCGGGTTGGAGCTGCAGAGTGCCATTGAGCCCTATGGGAAGCTACCAAAAACATGCACTGAGGCTTCAAAGGTTTTCCTAGTTTGACTAACATGATTTTTTCGTTTTATTTGCGATCATCAGAAATTATCATATTTAATCTAAATTTTACCCATTTCAGGATTTGAACTCGTACTTTGATGAATGTGCCTCTTAGTGTCCTAATAATAATAATTATAATAAAAAACTGTAAAACAGTTCAGAATGTGAAAAACAACGGGAAGAATATATGAATGATTTTATCCTTATTTTGAGACTTATTTTTACATTTGACTTATACCATAAAACTCGAATATAAATCTTTAGCATCTGGGCTAAAATTTAGGTAGACGTCAACATTATTTGTCCTAGGCAAAATCAAGCAATGTTTGAGTTTCTAAACTCACAAATTAGTATTTTTATTTGAATGAAATTTCTATATTAATAAATAAGCAAACAGTTGTTTATTTTTTTAATGCAAATGTACTTGTATTGGGAAAAAACCTCTCCAATTCACAAACTTAAAAATTGATAAATAAGTCCATTAAACGATATATATAGATATATACACACCAATATCTAGACCAGGGATCCCCAACCAGTGGCTTGGGGGAACATGTTGCTCCCCAACCCCTTTAAACTTGAGAGCTACCAGCCAGAGCTGCAGCAGGAAGGTACTGAGACCGAGCTAAAATGGCAGCTGCTATTTTAAACAAACAGAGGGAGCTTCTAGAGCTGTTACTCAGGTATGGTGAATAGTGATAGGTGAAATTTTTCGGCAGACATGGATTCATGGAGAATTTGCACGTTTCGCCATTAGCGAAATTTTTCACGAAATGGACCAAAATATCGTCACGCGCATCAAGAAAGTTGTTGTGGATAGTGATTAGCGAATTTTTTTTTTGCCATGGAAAAATGGCCATAGACTCCGTTACAATTAAAAACCATAAGGCAGTACTTGTCTATTACTGCCAAATGCCAGTAAAATTGGCCTTGAATGGGTTATTGACATTTTTTTTTAAATTTGGTAATTTTTTCTAAAAAAAGATTGGCTTCCTTATATTGGTGGGCAGTGATAAAAGCAGAAGAGGGAGTAGGGAGACCAGCAGTTAGCAGGGCAGTCATGGAGGCTATGTAGGGAAACAGCAGGACCCCCACTGCCGAGAAGCTGAGGGGCTGAGAGCTGCACTGGAGAGAAGGACCCAAGCGGGACTGACGCGGGCACCAAAAAGACATTATCAATAGTGATGAGCGAATGGATTTGCAGCGTTTTTTCTACATTTTGCCATTTGGCGAATTGTTTTGCGAAACCAACATTTCTCGAATTTTTCGCCGTTTCGCTCATCACTAATCATCGATAGTGGCACCCAAGTCTGCACACCAAGTCCTTCTCTCGGTGGATGTGGCTCCCCAGCAGCAAGAAGACACCAGCTGAATTCAGTGCTGGAAGTCCTGCAAACAGGAGGGGCAAGATCAGTTATTGCCCTAATGTACCGAAATTTGTGCCCCTAATTTAGCAAGTAAAACTCGTTTATATAAAGCATACCATAAGAAAGCTGGATATGATTAATAAAGAAACAAACACTACTTATATAATGATGAGTCAACATGTACCATTGTCTCAGTCTCTAAACACCACAGTTTTGCTATTTCTAAGGTACTGTCCCACTAAGGAATGGATCATGTTGTTGCTAAAGGAGGGCAGGCAAAGTGACCAATCTAAAATGTTCTTGTGTTTAATTCAGGTCTAAGAAATATAATGTAACACTTGGGGGTAAATATACAGCCCAATAACCCAGCACTGGAGGCTAATATGGCAAATATCTCAACTGCCACCATTCTACTGCCCTTACTGCTCAGGTATGCAGGGACAAATGCCCCCCACACGCTACAGAACCCCAACATACTGAAAGTGATGTTTTTAGCCTCATTAAATCGGTCAGGGAAATCCTTGGCTAGAAATGCAGCAATGAAACTTAGTAGGGCCAAGGTTCCTATGTAACCAATAGCAGAGAAGAAAAAGAATACAGATCCTTCATTGCACATTAAAATAACTGTGTCCATTTCTGAAACTGTATCAGCCTCCAAAAAGGGTGGGTGGGAAGCCATCCACACAGCGGAGATTACAGTGGAACCCAAAGAGCATATTATAACTAATACAATGGCCAGTTGGGTTCCTACATACTTCTTCAGCTTGCTCCCAGGCTTTGTGGCATTGAAGGCAATAATAACTGTGAGAGTTTTAGCCAACACAGAAGAAACAGAAATAGTAAATACAACCCCAAATGTTACTTGTCGGAGGAGACAACATATCTGAGTTGGGCGCCCAATGAATAATAAAGTGCAGAGGAAACACAACATGAGAGAGATGAGGAGGAGACAGCTGAGATGTTGGTTATTGGCTCTCACAATAGGAGTCTCCCAATATTTCACAAAGATTCCCAAAACTACAGAAGCTGTGATGAAGAGGATGAAGGCAATGGCAGTTAAACTGGCCCCCATGGTGTCTGTATAGGAAAGGAAGTTTATAGCTTTAAGGAGACATTCCGTTCTCTCTGTATTAGACTTCTGATACTCCGAACAGCTCTCACACTTTGCTGCATCTGAAATACAACATATTGATATGTTAAAAGGTTGATTAACTAAAACAGAAAATGTGAAGAAGTCAATTACCGGTTACTATTCATTTAAATATAGCTGCACCATGCATCCTCTTCATCACAACTTCTGTAGTTTTGGGAATCTTTGTAAAATATTGGGAGACTCCTATTGTGAGAGCCAATAACCGATATCTCAGCTGTCTCCTCCTCATCTCTCTCATGTTGTGTTTCCTCTGCACTTTATTATTCATTGGGCGCCCATCTAGGGGGCACATCTTTGAAAGGACTCTCTGCTATATTTGTGATAGGAATTTAATTCTAAGCAATTTCCAATATACATTATTCTACATTTTGAGCATGGTTTGTACATGCGATTGTTCCAGGACAATGAAAGTGAAAATATAAATGCAAGTATTGGCCAGTTTCAGATCTGCTTGCCAATAGGCTTTCCTGCCTCTGTGTTTTTCTTTGATATTATTTCAAAATCGAATTCCCAATCATTGGAAGGTATATTGAAAATATATGGCATCCTTCTGATAATACAAATCCAGATCTGAGGGCTCGCCTATGCACAAAACAATTCCCCTAAGACCTGGGAATTCTTTCTCGGTTCAGCGATGATGTTCAGGTCACATGACACCTCCATATTTTTTAAAGAAACCAATTGCAAAAAAAACAAAAATAAATAAGCCTCTATGACTTACCGGTTGTGTTGGACATTTCCCCGTCTGCGCACCTGACACAGCCATAACAACAAGATGGCTTCCCTTCTATTTTAGCTTTCCTGTATCCTGGGGCACAGGGCTCATTGCACTGAGATAGAGGCATCTACATGTGGGAGATATAAAGATGTTTTAGCCTATGGGAGAAGCAGTATTGGGGGGGCTTATGTATGGACAAATTTCCAAATCATTGGAGCAGTACAGAGAACAGTTGGGTGCTATGCCCCAAACATACAGCATAGGGGGCGGAATTCCTTATAAATAAAAAACAAGGCCTGCACTCCAACAAGACTAAAATGGACAAGTCACGATAAAAAACAAAAAAAAGTCTTTATTTAAACAACATGTCAATAAAGCCTTATGCATTTTGTGCCTTCCTGGCCATAGGATACACAAATGTACTCAAGGAAGTTATTTAAAGATACAACGACCAATGGAAAACAAGGGAAGGGGATGGGATATCTGAGATTCTTAGGAACTTGAGATCTTTATCAGGGCACACAATAAAATGTTGTTATATAACTTGTGTTATGGGTTCTAATGTCTAAAGTATGTTCACACGTAAGTTCCTTGAGTTTTCTGGAGGTCTATCCGACATATGGGCACCACTATTTAGTACAAGTAAGGAGATAAATAACATTCTTACAACTGATTACATTACATTAACATTTATTTATAAAGCGCCAACATATCCCGCAGCGCTGTAGAATAAGTGGGTTACATACATTGGACATAAAGAGTAACATATAAAGCAATCAGTAACTGATACAGGAGGTGAAGAGAGCCCTGCCCAAAAGAGCTTACACTCTACAAGGAGTAACATATAAAGCAATCAGTAACCGATACAGGAGGGGAAGGGAGCCCTGCCCAAAAGAGCTTACACTCTACAAGGAGTAACATATAAAGCAATCAGTAACTGATACAGGAGGGGAAGGGAGCCCTGCCCAAAAGAGCTTACACTCTACAAGGAGTAACATATAAAGCAATCAGTAACCGATACAGGAGGGGAAGGGAGCCCTGCCCAAAAGAGCTTACACTCTACAAGGAGTAACATATAAAGCAATCAGTAACCGATATAAGAGGGGAAGGGAGCCCTGCCCAAAAGAGCTTACACTCTACAAGGAGTAACATATAAAGCAATCAGTAACCGATACAGGAGGTGAAGAGAGCCCTGCCCAAAAGAGCTTGCAATCTACAAGGAGAAAGGGTTGAGACACAAGGTGTGGGAATGGGCATGACCAGAGTTGTGAGAGGTGTGACACAGGGTATTGCTAAACTAGATTAGGGTAAGCTTCTCTGAATAAAACTGATGTGTTGTTTTGCCAGTTACAGAGCTAGTCAAAGTGTCAGAGCATTGAACAAAAGAATGGGTAATACATTATCTAGACCCATACCTAAACATACCTTTATGTGTCAGCCAGGTGTAATATTACTTTTCAAAAGACTAGGGGATACTATATTGCCCAGCGTTCTGGATCTACATCAGATAAACTTTTGCAAGATCAGTGTCTTTGGAAATGATTGGATTGGAAATGATTGGATTAACGGGATGTTATTAGCCTTATGCAATAAAGCATAGATTACTTAATCAGATAGTTGAGTCTCAAGTTACTTGTCTGATGGAACTTTTTCCCTTTATTCCCACCAACAACACACCTTCACCTTCACCCATACAAGCACCCAAACATTCACAAAGACAAATATCTTCATCTGTTACCTGTTTGAAGTAAGGGCCCCATATATCAGCGCTGCCATTTATATAAAGCTGTTTCTCACTGTTGTTCAATTGATTAAATTGTCCAACCTTTTGCCTCATAGCTCGACCATTTGGTTGGAAAAACCACTTGACTATATCAAATGCAGCAGGTGGCTCTCCTTTGTCATTGAAGAAGACGGTGTCACCGGAGGATGATGTAAAATTTAAATTATGCAAGTATTTATTTACCTAAGAAAGGAAATGTAATACAATTTGCAGCTTGTAACTCAGAAACAGAAATTATTCATTATTCATATAATTTTTAACACATTGTTTAGATACTTGATCCGCTTTGAATCTTCTAAAACCAATATAAGGCAAATGACGCATTTAGTAATCTGGTATCTAGTGTTTTATAAACACATTTATGGGTTGTACTGGTTATTAGAAGCAAAACATTGCACACATTTGTTATAATCTATATATACACACACACACACATCTACTCTTATTTTTAGTTTGCTCAATATATTTTCAAGGTACAGTTGTCATGGATAAAGATTTATCTGAATTATTGTGAGCTGTTTTTGTGGCTAATAGCTTATCTGTTCCTATCAGCCCGGTGGTATAGATAATAGACCTTGGGGTATATGGTAGATCAGTGAACCCCAACCAGTTGCTCAGAAGCAACATGTTGCTCCCCAACCCCTTGGATGTTGCTCCTAGTGGCCTCAAAGCAGGTGCTTATTTTTGAATTCCTGGCATGGTGGCAAGTTTTGGTTGCATAAAAACCAGCTGTACTGCCAAACAGAGCCTCATTTAGGCTTCCAGTCCATATAGGAGCTACCAAATTGGCATTTTACCATATTTGGCTCCCTCGTGAACATTTTTCATGCTTGTGTTGCTCCCCAACTCTTGACATTTGAGTGTGGCTCACAGGTAAAAAAGGGTGGGGATTCCTTTGGTAGATAAATGCACATAACCCTTTTTATAGCCTCCTTTACTTGTCTCCCGAATGACTAGATGCAGTCAAAGCTCGATTAGATGTGGAGAAGTGACCTACAGTAGTTTTAGTTTTACATCACCAACAATGAACACCCTGGAACTTTCTAATGTATGACTTTCTAATGTGTGGCACCGTTGCCATCAATAGATAATTTATTTAGTGATTTAATTGGGCTTTTGTTGCCATGGTTCAGTTTTCCCCAATAGCCTCTATGAGGAAGGTTAGGAAAGTCTGAAATGTTTAATAATAAGGACAGTGTACTGATGAAATAGCATCAATGGCACCATTCCTCAGTGTTGGTAATATGAATGTAAGTGCAATGTTTGTCTGAGGCACATTATACCCATGGATTAGTTGCCCATATTGGCATATGTTATGAAAGGCTTTGCTCTCCATTAGACAAATGTCATGTGGTAACAGAATTGCATATACCTAGCAATGGCATGGCTGACTTCAGCTGTGATAAGCTCAGCAGTGTTGTTTCATACCATGATCTGGTGGCTGGCCTGAACACATTTCATAGGGAGCTTTTTCAGTTCTGTAGGTGCGGGGTAACCATATATGTCGGAATAATAAACTACAGTATGTGAATGAATGAATTCTAGCTGGATCCTTTGTTATGCTCATTGAGGTGACCCCTGTTTAAGATTCAGACAAGTGTATCTGCCGTTTAATAAGTGTAACATTTCTGAACTTCAAGACGTCTTACTTACTGAAAAGCTTTTTGTTTCCCCCTATGCTAGTTTAAATTGAAAACACAGGCATGAATCTCTTTGAATAAAGTCCTGTCTATTGGCGATGGGATGGTTTGATGTAACTATACAAATTCATTCAGGCCAGGATTGGGTGTTTGGGAGAGTACCAGAGTAATAGCTACTCCTGATAGTACGTCCTTTTCATAATAAATTGAACTTTTTCTACAAGTAATAGTAACAACAACTAAAAGGCAGCACATTATTACAATGAATATGTACTAAAGGGTTGGTCGTAAGGGTCATGATTGTGGACTGTGGATACTGACACGAAAAAAACTACTTTTCAAAATATGAATATACATGAAAAGCTACCTATAGGTCGTGTTGACGGTTTTTCGCTGACAGGTTTGGTTTTGTAAGTAATTGTTACTTGAAGTTCCTAAACCTGACTGTCCCTTCCCAACCTGTTAGTTATAGCTTCTAATGCTAACAGACAGATATGGCCGCCCCCTCATAGAGGAACACAGGTAATGTAAACGCATCAGGCAAATATTTTTATGGCAAAAAAGTTCTTGCAAAGACAATGTTATGATAGATGTAAAAAAAAGATTTGCTTTCTGGTGTCAGTATCTCTTTAAGCTTATCCATCAGTGAATGGCTAAGTATATTTTTAGCTGCCCAACCTTCTAGGGCCTGACCTACTGGAATCTGACTTTCTGTGAGAATGTCTGGCCAGTCACTTGCAGTGAGCAGAGAGGCAAAGTAGAGGTCTGTCTTGCCTATCCTGTGGGTATACTGATTAAGGTTTAATTTTTAGGTAATGTCAAGACAACCTTCATTACTAAGTATATTATATGGGTTGTGTTGACCCCTGACCATTGTCATTGTGCATTTTTTTTTTTTGGCTTAAGACAAAGCTAACAAACCAGACAAAATCCATCCAACAAATTAACAGAAGAATATTAACTAACAAGTAGATTGAACATATGTAAAGAGAAGAATCGAGGCAAAAAGCTCAATGACCTATCACCTTCTGATTTTGTTGACTCTTTTATAATAAGCAAAGAGAGGGACGCGCCACCATAGTGTAAAAATAAATATTACAGAAGAGGAAATGTATTCAGCTCATCAAATTGAATGGCCCAACATACTATTTAGAACATATGCTAATGGGGTTATTGCAACAAAAAGAGAGTTTGCCTGTTATTGTGTATAGGAAGTAGTATTCTTGATGTCTGCGCCATCTGCTTGGCACTGGTTGATGGGCACACACTACATGTGCAATTTCGCCACTGACCACTGATCTAATTTCTTTTGGCATTCTATATTAAAGTATAAATGTTTTTTTATTATGTGTGGGATATACCCCCGAGGAATTTGAGCAGATGATGAAATGTGTTGGGCCATTAAATTTGATTTTGAACAGGCAATTGTTCTGGACTTTGTTTTGGACTTTGTATAGACAGTCATCTGCCCTCTGTGGATAAGTAAATCTTAATAGCGATATTCTTTGCCTCTTTTAGAATGTTATCAATATCTAGGCTGGTAAATAGTTGCGGGTACTTCTGACTTTTATATCTAGACGTAGGGGAAATCTATTTCCAGTATAATATAATGTTCCATTTGTTTACTGTAAGGAGAAGGTCATTTTTGTAACAAGGAAGTAAACCTCAGATACTAATCCGTATTCTTAGAAATAGAAGCCTCCTGTAGATAAACTGAATAGGGAAACCTAAAATGTTTCTTATCTAAGAGCTTTTTTTTAGTTGGTTCATTATGGACTTAAAGGTGGCCATACACGTACCAGTTACAATCTTGGGTCGCAGGAAAGATTGTTCGTTCCCTCCATTGACGTGCAGGGCTGAATTGTCAGATATGGAGATAGATACAATAAGGATTCTACCTCTGCCTGACGATTCAGTCCTAAATGCAGATTTTGCTCGAAATCTTTTGTCCCGTCCGATGGGTGAGACAACCGATATCCGAAGCTTTTTGCGATATCGGCCCCTCGTCAATCCGCCATACACGCACTGAATGTCATATAAAACAAGATTTTGTAAGATAATATCAGTGCGTGTATAGCCAGCTTTAGGGGTCTCCTCTGTAAGAGTTTGAATTCTGAGAGTATGGACAGTAGTTTATTTTTTGTTCCATCAAAGCCCTCTTTTCTTTGCACTGCCTCGTTGATGATTGGCTTGACTCTGAAAATTTGTCCCCAGCATATGATGCCTCTTAGGGCAGTAGTAGCATCTGGGGGGGCAATACTGGCTCACTACTGTAAGGTCAAATCAGCCTTGCTAGTGTGAATAGAGTGGCTGCTTCAGATTTGAAAGCTTTTTTTATCCTTGACAACATCCGTTCCAGGTCCTCTGTATTTGAAGCACGGCATGTAGGGCTAGGCTCATGTGTTTAGATCTGGCTCTCTGGGTTTTTTGATATGTGACTGATGAATACCTGTGTGGTTGCTTTGGTTCCCCAGTTCCCTTGTTAGAGAGTCGGAATGTGGTACTGTGGGGATGTGGGAATGTCTCAGACACTTAAAGCTTTAGAGATCTCTTGTCCCATATTTCTTCTGATGCACTAGATGATCCTGCCACAGTCACTTTGTCTGGGGACCCACTGACATCCAAGACCAGAACAGAGGGCTAATTAGGGCAACTTTTGCCCAAGCTGACCAACATCTCTGCAGAAAACATTCATCTGGAAATACTGTGAATACAACTTTTAGATTGGTTTGTCCAATAAACATAATGGCACATTAAAGGGCACATTTACTCAAATCCGATATTTTGGGGGGCTTAAAATGCAATATGGTAAAAATTTGGAGTAACCTTGATAATTTCTGATGTTCTAAAATGTCACAATACAAAAATTTTGAGTTTACCTTTGAAAATCCAGATTTTTCGAGTTGAAAGCATTGTTAAAACTCAAAAAAATTGAGTTTAAACGGACGTTCGTTTCCATAAATCCTTTTAATTTTTCCCAAACAGGAAGTGCTCCAGCGGCCATTTTAGGAGCATTGGCGCTCATTCTTGGAAAACAATAATGTGTTTAAGTTTCAGTTGAAACTGGGTGAAACTAAAAACAATGATGGGATTAATTTTCCCTTGAAAGGATTAAGTTCCCTTTGAATTAACTTGTCCTTGAAGGACAGCTTGTCACTGACTATTCTATTCCTCTACTAGTCTAAGCCTCCATAGGGCACAATTCGACAGATCAAACCTGTTGAATTTTTATTTTACAAAAAAAGTTAACTAAACATTAATAAATCACGAATTATGGGAGTTGTTTTCAAAAAAACTCGAATTTTTCTGGGTAATAACAACAAAAAAATTGAATTCTGGTGAAAACCCACTTGTAAATCTCCGACATTATTTGATAATTGCTTAGTAAATGTGCCCCCTAGTCACTGGCCATAGTAGAAAGAGATACTTGATAGATTTATCTTCCCTAATGTAATTGTATAGGTCAAATTAGAAATTGAAAAGTGTGAACAGTACCTTCAAATTCAATCTACCTGCCAGGGCTTTACTCTTCTTATCAGGTTTTCTAATCGGCCCCAGTGATTGGCCGGTGGCTGAGCAGAGTAGAGATTGTGCAGGGCGCGCGCCAGTGCATAGACTGCAGTGTAAACTCTATACGTGTGTACGTAAATGCGATATCCATACATTGATAAATCCACATTTAGAAATTCATTTCCTGTACAGTTTTCAACCAAAGAACCCTTTACAAACTGAGATTTAGCAAATTTTGGAAAAACGCAGAGAAATAAACTTTCCCAGGTGCTTTTAGTTAAATCGTCATTGTAGCTGTTCGGAGAAAATCTATAGAAAAACTGTTCAAAGCCGGGGATCTCTCCTTCCTGGACTAATATTGTCAAGGTGCCATTTAATGTGGTTCCAATTTCTTTTAGTCTGCCATTTACAACATTGAGGAAGAATGATGATGTTATCCAAAATTTTGTTGGGATTTGATACAGCGCAAACATATTTCCAAAGCCATTAGCATATTTTGTGCCAATATACAAGACAATCACATGAGCAGAGCTGTTCTTGATCTGCTTTAGAACCTTTATTGCATGAGGGAAATTGATGTAAGCAGTAGAATTAAGTTTGACAGTGAAGGCCAAACAGCCCCCAATACCAGCAAGTTCCTTACTTATCCTTTCCCGTCCTCTGTACCCAGTGTCATCATTGGATATAATGAGTCCGACCCATTTCCAGCCAAAGTGCTTCAGTATCTGCACAATCCCATCCATTTCTGCCTCCTCATTGGGGATAGTTCTGTAGAATGAAGGGAACTGGGTTCTGTCATTGAGCGATGGATCCATGGTGTTGTAACTGATCTTAAAAAAACATCGAAAGAACCATAGAAATTTAATATCTGTCTAAAACATTTCATTGACATAGGTTAAACACAATGGAAGCCAGTTTCTACATGGCAAATATAAAGATCTAGTTCACATAGTTAAGTTCTAGATGCAGCAGTAGAATACACAAGCCAGAATATAGCTGGAAATAGTGTACTGATTCTTATGAATAAACTTTCTTGTAACATTGTAGTTTAAAACTGCATTGGTGCTACCAGCATAATGTGTTTCTTATATCCATATTCATTGCTATTGCTCCAGTATTGAAATTTAATGGCTATATGGCCTCCATATGTTAGCATAAATCTCAATTGTGACCTTCAAGGAACTATTTAAACCAGGAATTGCCAATAAAATGATCGGCAGGCGGATTAATTACAGAAGCAGCTTTATGCCCCTAGGAGAGGATAGTGGGTTATAAGCAAGAACATAATAAGGTGATCAGTTGGCACCCTAACTAGTGTGATCCTCATGGGCCCAGTAGCACACAATAGGTAAGCATAACAACAGGCATCAAAAAGCATCTGTGGAGAAAGGCCAAGGACTATATTTTGAACAGTACATAATATCTCCATAACCTTTTAAACTTGAACAGATCATACAGTCCAACACAAGGAAATGACCCAAGTCAGCCTCTGCTCAAACACCAGCAGGCCACCTTAAGTAATGTCCTTTATACCCCTGTCACAACAGCCCAAAACCTTGTCTTGGCACATCCCAAATTTTGATTGCTTTTTCCAAGGCATGTTGTATGCAGGGGCGCTTCTGCCATTAGGCGAGTTGAGAAACTCGCCTCAGGCGGCAGAAGCGCCGCAGTTAACAGGGGCGGCAAAAAGCGGCATCCAGGAGCCTCCTCAGGCGGCGATATGCCCAGAATCGCCCCTGGTTGTATGCTATGAAAAATCAAAATATACATCACCCGTATTAATATTCAACCAAACTAGGATGTGTATATGAACGATAGCGCTTGGAGGACCACCTACCCAACTGCATAACTGACTGCTCGGTGAAACCCATAAGCACCATAAATAACCAAATTACAATGCCTTTCCAGTTAAGTTGGTTTTTGAATTTTTTAATGAAATCCTTAACTTATCCTGCGCCACTAATGCTGCAAAAAATGACAGTATGAACAAAAACTTGAAAAGGTCTCATACTGTGAAAAACAGATCGAAGGGAGAATCTGAACTAATTTTGACAACAATAAAATAGTGATTGGTTTTCTATGATCATAAGATCACCTGGCCTTGGCCAAACCTTTTAACATCTGTTAGATCAGGAAGGGTTTTGTGCCATGTTTTATTCACATTGCTAGCCTAATCAGATAAGGAATTCTTTACAATCTGGCCTGCTCTGGGAAGATGAGCCCCAAAGGTAATCTGGGCAAGGGACACTGCAAGGATCTAGGTTGTCTGCAGTCTTCCAAAATAAGTAGAACTGCCTCCAAGATAAAGCATCGGCTGCGTTATTCCTAAAACCATGTTCGGCCCTAATCCAAATATTATGTTTTAGTGACCTTAGCACAGAAGGAAAATTCCAAGATAAGTTGTTGAGCACATAAACCACACTCATATTGTCTGTATGCCATAGTATCCTCTTGTTAGCCAACTGCTCGCCCCATATCTCAAGTACTACTAAAATGGGAAAAAATTCTAATTACACTAGATTACAAATTGGCCACTCACCAGTGGCTATTAAATATTGCCCCAAATCCAGTAGATGCAGCTGCATCCGAATAGAGATGTAATACAGAATTACCTATAAAATCATCCTGCCAAAAAGGTCTACCATTGAAATCATGGACAAATTGTCATAACTTCTTGAGGGACCCGGATGTGCCAATTCGGATTAGTGATGCATGCCGTATGCCGTCTGTTTAAAACTCTGCCTATAGGTATAACTTTTGTGGTGAAATTCAGGTGCCTGACTAAGGACTGAACGTGTTTCAACTTTAGCTCCTTAGCTGCTTAAGCTGAATTGAGTAAATCGGGGGCCGGGGACCGGTGCCGGGCCATGGGCTGTGCTAAACTGGGTCACCTCTGGTCCCACTTACCTGTGATCCCAACTCCATGGCAACTGCTATGCAAAGCCCAGGAAGCTTTCTACTGATCGTGAAAAGGACCAAAGTACTTTAAGCTCCATATTAAGTGGCAGGGGATGTCACCACTTAGGTGGGAGTAAGAAGAACATGGGGGCTGGGTGCATCTAGTTGCAGGGAAACAAGCTCAGGTCTCCCACTGATTTTATTATGATGAACTGTATTATACCCACCGCCCCTGGTCCTTGGAAAAATTGTCTTGCTTGAAACTGGTCCATGGTGCAAAAAAGGTTGGAGACCACTGTTTTAAAGGAGAAGGAAAGGCTAGTAAGGAGTTAATCTCAAGCTGCAGGCATACCTTCAGTTGTCTCAATAGTGCCCTTAAGTCTCCCCATATTTCTTCCGTTAAGATGATCAGAAGCCTCATAGGGAAAAAAAATGCTGAGCTGTGTAAAGAAAGTTCCCATAATGCCTTGCTCCTGCACCAACACCCAGACCAAGTGAACATGCTCAGTTAGTAAGACTATGAGTCAGCTTCCTACTGATTGGCTCAGATCCACATTCTTAAGGGGGGGGAGTGAGTTCTTAGCATTCTTGAGGGAGGGGGGAGCAGGAGAGGGGAGAGAGCTGCGTGTCTCTGGCACAGGAAAACAAAGAGACAACAAATCCTGTTTCTTTTGATAGAGGACTCAGTGCAGTGTTTCTGTGAGTGCTTATGGCTGTATTTACATAGACCTTTCTGATAAAGTTTACTACATTTTTACCTTTTTTTCTCCTTTAAAAAGGAAATACCACGTTTTTCTGACATCCAGATAAATGTCCTTAAGAGAAGTAAACAACGGTTAGAGTGGGCCGGGCCTACAAACAAAAAGTCGTCTAGATAATGCAGAATGAATTTTGAACCTGTCTCAAACTGCACTACCCACTCCAAAAATGGCTTCAAAATAAAAGCAAGAACATCCCAAAGGAAGACAACAATCATAATAGAATTGCCCATCGAAATGAAAACCAAGCAGTTGGCAGCAACCACGATGTATCAAAAGTAGCCTGAAAGCAGATTCAATATCACTTTTTTTGCCAGTAAGGCTGCTTTACCGCACTGCCTAATACTGACAGTTGCTTGGTGTAGCTCACAGCGCATCATTTTGGGTCAGTTCCATCACTGATTGAGTCCCCCACTGGGAATGACAAGTGATGAATCATTCGATAGGATCCTGGCTCTTTTTTAGGCACTAGCCCTAGGGGGGATATCCTAAAACTAGGGAAGGGGGGTTCTTGAAAAGGACTCCTAACTCTATGGGCTGCCACTTCCTTTGCTATTTTCCATCTAGCCACCTCTAAATTGGAAAGATTGGAAAAACCATCCCTGAACAGAGGATGGGGCCTGCGACACCGCTTATTATCAACATACAATGTTGCTTTGACATCCTTACCCCGGCAGTTTCACAACAGTTCACACTTCCAGTCATGTACTTTGAAGGATTAACCCCTGCATCAATGAAAATCAAGGTACCATTGTGATTGGATCATACCTTCTTACACCTGTCAGTTTCAGCCAACCCCTAACTGAATAAGTTCAATGGAACCATGGTGATTGGATGTCTGTGACTGTACCACCCTCAGGGGTGTAAATGCTGAGGAATTCCCTACCAGTCATTTCAACTGAAGAAGCCACTAGGAAGAGTGGTGAAACGTTTTGATACTGTATATCATGACCTGGATGAATGATAATCTTCATAGATATATTGCACTCATTTAAGCAGGGTCTCTGCAACATAATCTAAAAGCATATCAGGACCAAGACCTATACAGTTTTAGACTGTTAACAAAGACTGAGCTTATAAAGAAAATAGTAAATTGTAGCTCTACTTGCCTGTGGGAATCTAAACATTGATATGAGTTGGGCCAAGGAGAACTTAGTGCTAGAAGGCACGTCTCCCACATATCCCATCAGCTTTGCCTTCTCCCAGCAATCATAATTGGGAACTTGGTATTCTGCCCCAGACATTACGGCCAGCGCATCATAGAGAGATTTAGGTTCATGGTCACATGTGTCGTATACCTTGTATCCCAGGGAAATATTGGGTAAAAGCCTTGAACTTCTATTTATCTCTTCAACTGCAAACAGGAAAGCCACATAATGCCGGTAATATTGTAACGTTGGCCTGCAGGATATATGTACATCTGATGAATTTAATCAAATAAATATGATACTATAGGGCAGAAAATCTATTATTAAATTGAAGTTGCGAAAATTGCACCCGCGTTTGTGATCATATTTTTTTTACCATTATTAGTGAAGATTTATCATTAAAACAAAATTCCACTTGAAAATAACAGCACCTAAATCCTGCCACAATGCCATAGAAGTCAATGGGAAGCAAGTTTTTTTCACCAGTTTTCCACCAGCTGCCATTTTTCAGGATTGGTGAGAATGAATATGTAGGTCACATGACTATTGATTAACATGCTGTAGGGGATCAGAGAACTCTTTCCCCTGTTTCTCTGTCTGTGACATCATCCCGCCCGGTTACAGACTGGGGAGGAACCCGATTGGCTGGATGCCCCAGTGCACTGTTGGGAGAGAAGGTGTGCCTGACTTTGGAGCCAAAGATCAGGGGCGGGTCCAGCAGTTTATAAAAGGAGCCCCTGTTGTTTTACCAGCACTTGAGAGAGAGATAGAGACACCGGATTTGTGAGTGATTTCCCAGCAACTGTACTCTGCCTGGCATTGAGTTTCAGACCCTAATGTTTCCCAAAGCAGGGTTTATTACTATTTGCATCCTAAAATCAAACAACCCAACCCTGACAGTCTAACCTCATAGCTTAACCCTTCCACCCCCTTTACCAGTTTAGTTGCAGTCTCTGCACTCTCTCCAGCTCATTAATGTAGTAATACAGGTATCGGACCCCTTATCCGGAAACCCGTTATCCAGAAAGCTCCGAATTACGGAAAGCCTGTCTCCCATAGACTCCATTTTAACCAAATAA
The DNA here is from genome assembly GCF_000004195.4 of Xenopus tropicalis. NCBI lineage: Eukaryota > Metazoa > Chordata > Amphibia > Anura > Pipidae > Xenopus > Xenopus tropicalis. The sequence goes on from NC_030681.2 coordinate 154,729,470, forward strand.
TTCAGAATTTTAAAACTGATTTCCTTTTTCTCTGTAATAATAAAACAGTAACTTGTAATTGTTTCCAGCTAAGATATAAATAATCCTTATTAGATGCAAAACAATCCTATCGGGGTTAATTAATGTTTTATTGATTTTTTAGTAAACTTTAGGTATGGAGATCCAAATTACGGAAAGACCCCTTATCCGGAATACCCTTGGTCCGAGCATTCTGGATAACAGGTCCTATACCTGTATGTGTGGTGACTATACATACATACCTGCAAGTGTATTATCTCAATATCATGTAAATGTATGAATGTACATAGGGCACAAGATATCTGTATAGATTTAAACAGTGAGTCAGTCAGATGGTAATTAAGTTGCTTAAGTTGGGAATGCTTTGAAGTGCCTTTGTGTTGGTTACCTTGGTATTTATTATCCCTAACTCATATGCTGATAGGTGGGTGATCAACACCAAGATATCAAGGAAGCCGTCTGGAGTGTCTTTTGCATTTCAAAGTGTAACTGTTTGTACAGTTGTTTATGGTGAGACGGCTCCTCTGATACCTGATTATCTTGTCAGCCAATCAGAACACATCCCTACTTTGGTCAGTGAGATTCTAGGAGTATAACTTGTGAAGCTCTTATACTCAGATAGATTGATAGAAACATGGACAGATAGACACACACAACAAATATAGAGTTAGGTTAGGGAGAAGGGCTTTGTCTCTGGGCTGGATAATCAAAATAAATTTGCTTCATCTCTGGAAAAGAACCATGGTTGTTTCCTTTTACCTGGTTGTGGTAAATTTTGGAATCTCCAGTATATTTGTAATAATATACTATATCTACATGATCACAACAATTTATATCCTTCTTAAGGACTGGAGCCCAAAACTGCCCCCCATACTCACGGTGAGGCCTTACCAGGGACCTATAAAGGGGCAAAATTATGTTTCATCCCTTGAGTCAATGCCCTTTTTATACAAGACAGCACTTTATTTGCTTTAGTAGCCACAGAATGACACTGCCTGGAATTAGACAACTTGTTATCTACAATAAAAACCAAATCCTTCTCCATTAAGGATCCCCCCAACACACTACCATTCAGTAGATAGTTTGCGTTTATATTATTCCTACCAAAGTGCATAACTTTGCACTTATCAACATTGAACCTCATTTCCCAGTTTGCTGCCCAGTTTTCCAATTTAGCCAAATCGCCCTGCAAAGCGGCACATCCTGCATGGAACTTATAGTTTTGCACAATTTTGTGTCATCAGCAAAAATAGAAACAGTACTGTCTATGCCCCCCTCCAGGTCATTAATAAACAAGTTAAAAAGCAAAGGCCCAAGGACTGACCCCTGCGGTACCCACTAACCACACTGGTCCAATTAGAAAATGTTCCATTTCCCCCCACTCTGTGTACTCTATCCTTCAGCCAGTTCTCTATCCAATTACAGATATTATGTTCTAGGCCAATATTCCTCAATTTGATCATTAACCCTCTGTGAGGTACTGTATCAAACGCTTTAGCAAAGTTCAAGTAGATCCCATCAACTGCCATTCCAGCATCAAGGTTCCTGCTCACCTCCTCATAAAAGGCGACTAAATTAGTCTGGCAAGATCTGTTACCCATAAAACCATGCTGGCACAAACTAATAGTATTGTGAACTGCAATGTATTCAAGTACCCTCTCCCTTATTACCCCTTCCAAAAGCTTTCCTGCTACTGATGTCAGACTAACAGGCCTGACCTCCCTGTGATAATAAGGTTCCCATCCCTTCTTGCTTCATTTTTCATACTATTACATATTTAAAAAAATAATTTTGGATTCCTTTTACTCCTAGCTGCAATATCCCTTCCTTGTACCCGATGAAAGTCCCAGCAGTCCCACGTTACTCGAATGCTTTAAAAGCACGTTTTTTCTTACCAACCTCAATCCTAACATTTTTACCAAACCATAAAGGTTTTGTTTTGCTTTTCCAGTCAGTCTGGACAATAAAGTCCCCCATGAAATTAACTTGGCCTAAAACTTGTCAAGTGTTGGTATTTAAAGACTCTTAAGCCTAGAAAACACTGGAGAGCGGTAGTGCTATAGGGGAAGGAACCTTTTCCTACAAGAATCAAGTACTTACCATACACACATATATTTAGGTGGATAACGTGCAAACTTGTGTTGTGGTGTAGAAGTTTGATCACTTAACCGGATAAAAGCTGCAATAACAAAGTCCCCGGCTTCATATCTGGTTGGATAACTGTGGCCTCTCAATGTGCATCCGGGTCTGGGAATGAGCTGATTGCCCCAAACCAGTAACAATTCAAGCAGCAATATGATCAGCATTAGCATGTTCCTTTGGGTAGAAATAGATCAGTCCAGTATCCTGCAGTCTCCCATAGTGTCACTATCCAACAGCAGAGTCCAATATATACTTTCTGCAGATGCTTAAATAGCATTTCTTTTTGAGGTTTGTGAGTTTTGAGACAAAACATGTTCCAATAAGGTGATTTTTTTTCATCATAGTTCACAAATACAGGCCCTAAGGGAAGGGGCTAATGGCAGCACCTTGTGGTTAGAAGAGATAGAAATAAATCATAGAAACAAATGGTTGTGAAGGTTTTATTCATCCAGGTCATGGTATATCTGTAGTAATAAGTCAAATCAAGTGGACTTAATCAGGTGCACTCTTTGTTCCTTCAGTATTGGACTGCAAGCACTTAATGAAAAAAAAATGTATATATGACCCAGGGCTTCATAATGTCAAAGTTTCAGTCCCCATTTGGGAAATTTCTCAAGACACAAACAGAACCAGTGCTCCCCCACCATTAAATGTGCTAATACTGGCACCAAAAACCATTCTATGATGTCATTATACAGTGTCACGACATACAGTAGAACAGTGTGTGAAATACATGACCATAGAGTGACTTCTGTGGGTACAGTAGTGTGATAAGATCTATAAAAGCATTAAAAACAATCCCCTGGTGTTGCCAATCCCCTCACAGCTGTAGATCACTCGCTGGCAGTGACTAGCTATTTCCCAGGTGCAGAGATGGCCTCAACAACAATAAAAGACAACTGTGACTGGGCTTTTGTTGTATATTTCATCACCTACCCCTGTGGGCCTTACTATGTTGGGAAGACAGTCAGTCCCTTCATAGTTTGGACGGCCAACCACCACAGTTCCATCAAGGAAGGTTATAATAAACTCTGATCTGATAAACCGGTTGCTTGATGTTTTCTTACATTGGGCCATCCTCAGTCATCTCTAAAATGCATGATCAGCATCCATATCAGTGCTATCTAGTTAATACAATGTTTAGGTAGACTTTGGTGTCACCCTGGGGTCCCTTTACCTGAATGACCCAGCGACTTTGTATGTGGCTGGACCTTTATCATACTTTTATTCATGTCAGATGCTCCAGTTCCTGCATAAGGGCTTTTTGCTCCTAACTAAATAGAATTGCCTTCCTACACTCTATGTGCACACCAATATTGCAGGAGTTACTCAGTAGAATATCTAACACTGCTTGCTGCATTAAACCCTAACCACACGCTCTGTACCTATACACATTTCCATGATGACATGTGGCTTCTCCTGCACTGCCATAAAGTGTGACACGTTGCCATGGCAATGTGCCTAGTAATTTCATTGCCAGCAAGCCAATACCTCCAAATGTATAGCTGTCACCTTGTACCTCCATAAGGCCTCTTTTTTGGTTCTTCTTTGGTCTTCTTCTATTTGGGAGCTTAGTTTTTATAAAGTGGGGATTAGCAAGATGCCCATAAGACATCCCTGTAATGGACCTTTTCCCTTTAGCTTATTAATTCTGATTAGAGTTTTTCTGTCCTACTATTACCTCCAGTTTTGTGTTCAAGGTGATGTCCCCCTGCTTCTTGGTACCCAGCCTGCTCATAGGCTGGCCTGCTACCAAGCGGTCTCCTGTAGCTTCAAGTTGGTTGTTAGAAGCAGGTAGGGGTTCAGAAGGCTCCATAGCTTAGCTCTTCAATAAGGGTCAGCTTCCTTCGGTGGCCCAGTGACATCACAGGAAGCCCGCTAAGAGTCTGAGAGCGAGCCGGTGATACCAGGGGACTTCAAGTATTTCTTCTGGTGGCCTGTGTTCATCACACCCTGCCTTTTCTCCTTACCTGCAATGCTAGGTAAGGTTATTAGTAGATGACACGATATACCTCTCTTTTTTTTTGGCTGTTTGGGGCACTGTGGGTTCCTCATAGTTTTCATATTTTTACAGGTCCTTCTTTTTTGTATCCTGGTTAGTCTGGGCCATACCACCACAGAAGTTTAGTTCACCCTAGTGAGGTAAAAAAAAACAAAAAGGAGACTCATACAGGCACCCTGAATGTTTAGGTCTGAGCTAGGATAACTACATCTTGTCAATATGTTTCTTTGGTGTGTTGACTTGAAGCTGTCTTTTCTTAAAACAATGAAGCCAACAATAGCTGGGTTATCTGTGGTGAAGGCTATGGAAGCATGGTTGTCCAATGTGGAGACGGTGCTCAGGGAAGGTAAAGACCAAAATGGCATTCTCCAAGGTTGGCAGAACTGAAGTTAGGTTATTTCTTCCTGGTGAATACTGCAGTGGATGTGGTCAAGTTAGCCTCTTAGGCCCTTGCCCTTTCGGCTAGAAAGGCTGTCTGGCTCAGGTCTTGGGAGGCCAACACCTATCTGCCTTGTGCTATCTCCCATTTCAAGGGGAAGCTTTGTTTGGCAAAAGACTTGAAAAGTTGATATCCAAAGTTTCTGGAGGCAAAGGCCAGCTACTTCCTCAGAGAAAGAGATACAAATATCCATAGAAGCAATCTTCCAAGGGCAAGATAGCCAATAAATTTAGGCCATCCTTATCAGAGTTATACTTTTTCTTGGCAGACCTTCCAGTTCTAAGGCATCAGGTTGGAGAGGAGGCCAGCCTGGGCTGTTCTGTCAGTCCAGAAAGAAGTCTTCAAACAGAACCAGTTGCCGCTTATGAAGGTGGTGGTCCCCAAAAGCTCCAGGTCAGAGGCAGGTTTCATAATTTTTGGGTCTGCTGGGATTGTTCCACAGACGATGTCTGAACAATCAAGGGAGGTTACAGTCTGGAATTCGAGATGGATCATCCACGATCATCCTCAAGATTTCTGCAATCGGCAATTCCAAGGAGCCTTGTGAAAAGACAGGGTTTATTTCAGTGTCTCAATACCTTGAATTGGCAGGCAGTTATTGTTTCGATTCCCCAGGAGGAAATGGGCGCAGGGCTCTACTCTGTGTTTTATCTGGTCAAGAAAGTATTGAGGGCTTGGCAACTGGTTCTCGATCTAAAGTCAGGGAACAGTGCTTTATGGGTGCAGCGGTTTCACATGGAATATCTGAATTCAGTGAATAATCTAGAGGGCTAGTCCCGGTGTGTACTGGCATGGAGAAGACTAGGAATGGAAAAGTAAGATAAGTAGGATGCATTTTTCACTTAGAAATTTTTATTGATATTTTATTTAAAGTTCTGTACCTCTCATTATTTCAGTTACAAAAGGAAAAGTTTTCAAAAGAATTACTGTAGGGGATAAGAGAACCTTGTTTTTCTCTCTGTGACACCATCCAGCCTGTTTGCATGCTGGAGAGCAGTCTGATTGGCTGCAAGCCCCATTGCACCTCTGGGAAAAAAGGAGGACCCAGAGAGAGACAGGGTTTGGAGCCAAAACCATGGGGTTGGCCAGCAGCCAGCCAGAGGCTAGATCTAGGGAAGGAAAAAGCATAAGAGTGATTGAGAGCAGGGGCGGGCCAAGCCAACCGGGCACCCTAGGCAACCCGGTCAGCCAACTCCGCCCACCTCCCCGCCCCCCCCTGAACGGTGCATGCGCGCCAAAGCACAGGAGGCGGTGCAGGGGGGCGGGGCGATTAGATCAGTCATTGCCTCCGCCGCTAATGACAAGCGGCGGAGGCAATGACAAAGTAGCACTAGGGGTAGGAAGGAGAGGCTCCTGCCTGGTGCCCCTCAATCGTTGCGCCCTAGGCAACTGCCTCTTCTGCCTACACCTAGTTCCGGCCCTGATTGAGAGTATAATGTGGAAAGAAAAAAAAAAGCTGTCAGCAATATGGAAGGCCCTAGATAGGGAAATTGTTCAGTGTCCTGCTACGTGGGAGCAACTGCCTATCGAATAGAAGAGGTACTTTGGGGTAGGGACATATTGCCAGGGACTCAACTGAGCAATCTACATATGGAGCAGAGTGTGGGACTGTGGTACCGTGAGAGACAATACCATGGGTTAATAGACCGCAGGGGTTACCCAAGGCAGGATTACTGGTTATAGTGTGTACTGTGTCGTGCTTAATTTATCCGTTAATCTTTGTTACTGCAAATTGTGTGTGTTTTATTTTCGTAGTGGGATTCCCCTGAGCTGTACTCTACCCACTGTAATTCCCAGTTCCGAGTATCTTTCATAGCAAAGAGTTTCAGGCTACTGGAATCCAAACACAGGTAAGCGCCCAAAAAAAGAGAGCGTGATCTGATTCTACAGGGTTGCAGTAAGAAAAGGGTTACATGTGGTGCTTTACCATCTGGATTCTGGATTATTTGTTATGGGACTTTGAAAGGAAGAACCGGGGAATAGGACAGGCAGGTATTTAGCAGACAGTATGGGGCGAGGAAGGTAGAGGGTATCGGCTGGAAAGTTCCCACAGTTTCTGGTTAAAGTCCATGAAAGAATTCTGGGCAAAAGCCTGACCAGTATTAGGTACTAAGTAAATAAGGCACACCTACACCCAGTGGTCTTTCTCAAGCAAGTGCATCAGGTCCCATGTTCCAGTGGAAACGTGGATGGTTAATGTGAATAGCATTCATGGGAATACCATTACTTCAAGTACTTATCCAGTCAGGAGCAAATGTATTATTGTTTGATTGGAAAAGCTTTGTTAAAAACAGTGCCTAGTTTTGTTTCTTGTGCTTTTTTTCTGTGTCTTTGCCCCCTGAAAGCAGAATTCTAATATTTTCTCATTCAGAATTTTTTAACTGAAATTTTTGATATGAATCAATTGTAGAAATAAAAATAAAAAAAACCTGTATAAGGTAATGGGAGGAGTATATTCAACATTTAAGGGTTTTTTTTGGGGGGGCGAGTTTGTTTTAAACAATCAAATTTGTATAGATGAATGGAATAGTGTGATAATCGATGTGAGCAAGGATTTTCCCGTGAAATCAAACAGAATCAAATTTTCCCGATTTAATGTTTTTCTTAAATATATAGCAGTTAAGCAAAAAGTGACTTAAAAAATACCCTGATTTTGTAATGTAGTAATTTGGTCTTTTTTTTAACAATTCTGTTTATTGAGAAAGGTGTATATATTGTACATATATGTAATCGGGGTAATCATCATGGTTGTACAAATTTCTCATGTTTGATTTTATACAAAAACGAAATAATCAATAAACATGACATTATGCACTGAAACATGTTTACAGCGTATTTATTTCTGAAGGTCTTATAGTGCGAGGTGGTAAGTTGTGCTTACGGGACCCCCAATGGGGTATAGAGGAGATGGCTTTGATGTAGAACTATGGTGGGGAGGGGGATAGTTTACATAGAAAGGAGATGGGAAACTGGTGGGTGTCTTCATCTAGATCCAAGCAGTTACCCCAGGCTTTATGGAATTTTTCCAGGCAGTTCCTTCTCATCTATGTTAGGTTATACAGGGGGGATGCATTAGAAATTAAAAATTGAAAATGGCAGGCACTCCAGGACTTGAAGAAAAAAAGTATCAGGCAGTAGACTCCAAAAATTTAAATAAAGTTCAATGGAACCATTGTGATTGGATGCCTGTGACTGTACTACCCTGAAGGGTTTAAATACTGGGGAATTCCCTACCACTCATTTGAACTGAAGAAGCCACTCGGATGAGTGGTGAAATGTTTTCAAGAAAAACGTCCAGTTGTTTTAGACTTAATGCTACTAGATACTGTATATCATGGCCTGGATGAATGAGAATCTTCATAGACAATTTTTTTGTTATTAATAGTTGACTTGTGTAGGGAACTGGTAAATTGTGCCCTTTCTCTCTAATAGTCCTTTAGTTATTTGGACTGCTATAAAGGGTCCTAAATGTAATGGGAAGTAAGTCCCTTTTCCTGGGTCGCAGCATGACCTTTTGCATTTCCACAGTTTGGCCATAAGGTGGCACTTTGGTGTAATATAAAAGGCTGAGCAACCATGAGGTTGGAGGCCATTTTGGTGAAAACTCTCTGCCTGAACAAACAGGTGGGGAGATATTGTGGAACCAGGTTAGAGGTAGGCCCACACAGATTAGGCAGCTCCTATAATAGGTCACACTAGGGGGCCCATTTATCAATGTACGATTGGTTACAAATAGAAAAAATGTGTATTTTTTCTAACTTTTGGAACTGCGCGTATTTTCTGCGACTTTTTGTGCTTTGCGACAATTTGTGGGAAAATTTCTGTGGCAAAATTGTATTTGTCGCATCGAGTAGGAAAGATTCGGATTCATTCAAGCTTCGGTATGGTGACTTTCCTTGGGCCGGGTTGGAGCTGCAGAGTGCCATTGAGCCCTATGGGAGGCTTCCCTTGGGTCAGGTTGGAGCTGCAGAGTGCCATTGAGCCCTATGGGAGACTTTCCTTGGGCCGGGTTGGAGCTGCAGAGTGCCATTGAGCCCTATGGGAGGCTTTCCTTGGGCCAGGTTGGAGCTGCAGAGTGCCATTGAGCCCTATGGGAGTCTTTCCTTGGGCCGGGTTGGAGCTGCAGAGTGCCATTGAGCCCTATGGGAGACTTTCCTTGGGCCAGGTTGGAGCTGCAGAGTGCCATTGAGCCCTATGGGAGGCTTTCCTTGGGCCAGGTTGGAGCTGCAGAGTGCCATTGAGCCCTATGGGAGATTTTCCTTGGGTCAGGTTGGAGCTGCAGAGTGCCATTGAGCCCTATGGGAGACTTTCCTTGGGCCGGGTTGGAGCTGCAGAGTGCCATTGAGCCCTATGGGAGACTTTCCTTGGGCCAGGTTGGAGCTACAGAGTGCCATTGAGCCCTATGGGAGACTATCCTTGGGCCAGGTTGGAGCTGCAGAGTGCCATTGAGCCCTATGGGAGACTTTCCTTGGGCTGGGTTGGAGCTGCAGAGTGCCATTGAGCCCTATGGGAGACTTCCCTTGGGCCGGGTTGGAGCTGCAGAGTGCCATTGAGCCCTATGGGAGACTTTCCTTGGGCCGGGTTAGAGCTGCAGAGTGCCATTGAGCCCTATGGCAGACTTTCCTTGGGCCGGGTTGGAGCTGCAGAGTGCCATTGAGCCCTATGGGAGACTTTCCTTGGGCCGGGTTGGAGCTGCAGAGTGCCATTGAGCCCTATGGGAGACTTTCCTTGGGCCAGGTTGGAGCTGCAGAGTGCCATTGAGCCCTATGGGAGACTTTCCTTGGGTCGGGTTGGAGCTGCAGAGTGCCATTGAGCCCTATGGGAGACTTTCCTTGGGCCAGGTTGGAGCTGCAGAGTGCCATTGAGCCCTATGGGAGACTTTCCTTGGGCCGGGTTGGAGCTGCAGAGTGCCATTGAGCCCTATGGGAGACTTTCCTTGGACCAGGTTGGAGCTGCAGAGTGCCATTGAGCCCTATGGGAGACTTTCCTTGGGCCGGGTTGGAGCTGCAGAGTGCCATTGAGCCCTATGGGAGGCTTCCAAAATCATGCACTGAAGGTTCAAAGTCAGAAAGTTTTTCGCGCCTTTTACGATTGTTCGGATATGAAAATATCAAAACTTTCAGATCGTACCACGATATTTTTTGTCCTAAGCAGCTGTGTAAATAAACAGTTCATTGTTCAACGTTAAGAACCACTGGCGCCCATTTCTTGAGAGATCCAACACATATCTTCCTGGCCTCCATATCAAGCGAGGGCTCACCCCTGAGGGATTTGGTCTCATCCCGGGTAAATTGGGGTGTGGTTTGTGCTAAACAGAAAAACTAATTTACCATAAGCTTACACTTGTGTTCCTGGATTTTGCCCCTAACACTTTGAGAGGTTTGTCCATAAACAACATATGAATTTGCACATATATAATATCCTTTAATCCTTCTACCCTTCCTGGGGAGGTATATCCCACCCCCCCCAACTGGAGCAGCAATTTAATCACAAACATATCTGGGGGTGCAACAGCTGCTGTTTAGGAGACATTCTCCCTCTCAGCTGTACAGACAATTCTGCCCCCTGACTGGGCACACGAGCCCCTCAGTCCCTTTGTTCTAAAATATATCTACAATATATGGGAATATACAATACATATTTTTGCATTTTATTTCTCTCCCATTGCTGCCCATACGGCATTAACATGTGTTTTTCTGTGCTGACATTCACTCATTCCCTTTGGGACAGTTTTTTTAACTCTGATAAAATTATCTCCTCATTGGAATTGACTTTTTCTTATAATTCACACGTGAAAAAGATATTTAAGCATCGGCTAAAAGGTATAAATTGGACTCTGCTGTTGGATAGTGACATTACTGGGAACCGAGTGCTACTGTACGTGTCTATTCCTACCCAAAGGAACATGCTAATGCTGATCATATTGCTGCTTGAATTGTTACTGGTTTGGGGCAATCAGCTCATTCCCAGACCCGGATGCACATTGAGAGGCCACAGTTATCCAACCAGATATGAAGCCGGGGACTTTGTTATTGCAGCTTTTATCCAGTTATGTGATTCCCCTATTACACCAATAAATAGATTTAAAGTTCATCCAGCTGAATATAACTGTATAAGGTAAGTACTTGGGTCTTTGTTATTTACAGAGATGTTATGTACTAAAGAATGTATTTTCTCCCCATCTAATGCCACCAAAGTTTGCATCAAAATGTCAGACATAAAAGCCAACAAAATATCGCAGGTAAAAACATAAGTACTGTATTGTATCTACTTGCGATTAGTGATGAACGAATCTTTTTTTTTTTTTAAACTTCTTTTTATTGTGCATTTTACATAGTTACAATTAAGAACATGTATTGTTGCTGTCTTTGATTTAATAGGGAAGGATATATAGGAGTAGGTTAGAGGTTTAGGTATGGTTTGCCCTTATTGATAGATAGATTTTAGTTGGGTGAGAAAAAGGAGGAAAAGGGGTTAATAACACCAGGTACGTCTATTGTCTATAAATCATATTGCCTTATTTTAAGATGAAATCTTGAGTTTTTAGTTGGTTATTGTTGTTGGCCATCATGTGGGGTGAATGCTATAGTTTCTCGGTAGGTGTTCCATTGTGCCCAAATTTTGTTATATTGCTCCTTTTTATTATTGTCATTCCAAGCTGCTGTTTGTTCCATTGAGGCGCTTACATCCATATCTTATATTATTTGTTTGATTTCAAAGGGGCCTCCTGTTTTCCAGCCTTTTGCTATGAGTGTTGTGGTCATGTTTAGAATGTGGAATGAGTTTTCTTTGGGGATTAGAGATAGTCTCTGGGAAATGCATTATCAGTGCTGCTTCTGGTGTTTTTGGTAGGTTCATTTGTAGGTCCTTCGTTATTATTGTAAAAACTTGTTGCCCTATGTTGCTGACTCGTGGGCAATGCCGACACATGCAACTTTTTTGACACAGCCGTGCCTTTTTTGATGCCACCGCGTCTTTTTATTGATGCAACTGTGACATTTTGCAACAAAATTTCACAAAAGTTTTGTGAAACACTTGGCCAATGGCAAAACGTGGAAATTTGCTGCGAATCTGTGACTGCCAAAAAAAATTGCTCATCATTACTTGCGCATTTTTATTGTGTTTTTATACTGTTGTATAGAGATGAGCAAGGCATGGCTTCACAGGGAATTTCCACATTTCGCCATTGGCAAATTATTTAGCGAAACTTCCTCTTAATTTTGCTCCGAAAATTTGCGGTTGCGTCAACAAAAAGGCAAAAGCGCATCAAAAAAGGGAGGATCACATTAAAAATGCGCGGTGGCATGAGAAAATGTTGTGCTCATCACAAAACACACACGCCGCCCACGTTTCACGAATCTTCCACCATTTTGGGAATTTTTCCATAGTTTTGCGAATTTTCTGCCGAAGCAACACGGACAGATTCGCTCATCACTACAGATGTATAATTTATGGGTGTTTGCTCACCATGCTTGTTGTTTTTGGTCAAAAATTGTTGCTCTTTATTTTATTATTCATTTTTTTTGCCTTATTATATACCCTTTGAATTACAGTTTTGATGCACTTGATCTGTCTCTAGACTGACACACCTCCACTGATGATGGGTCTAATGGCACAAAAACTTGTGAGAAGTTTTTAGAATATATGTTTCTATAATTCTCTGCTAGACAAAATTCTCTTTCTATTTCTGCCCTATATAGGGTTTATCAGTGTGCCCTATATAGGGTTTATCAGTGTGCCCTATATAGGGTTTATCAGTGAGCCCTATATAGGGTTTATCAGTGTTCCCTATATAGGGTTTATCAGTGTGCCCTATATAGGGTTTATCAGTGTGCCCTATATAGGGTTTATCAGTGTGCCCTATATAGGGATTATCAGTGAGCCCTATATAGGGTTTATCAGTGAGCCCTATATAGGGTTTATCAGTGTGCCCTATATATGGTTTATCATTGAGCCCTATATAGGGTTTATCAGTGTGCCCTATATAGTGTTTAAAAGTGTGCCCTATATAGGGTTTATCAGTGAGCCCTATATAGGGTTTATCAGTGTGCCCTATATATGGTTTATCATTGAGCCCTATATAGGGTTTATCAGTGTGCCCTATATAGTGTTTAAAAGTGTGCCCTATATAGGGTTTATCAGTGTGCCCTATATAGGGTTTATCAGTGAGCCCTATATAGTGTTTAAAAGTGTGCCCTATATAGGGTTTATCAGTGAGCCCTATATAGTGTTTAAAAGTGTGCCCTATATAGGGTTTATCAGTGTGCCCTATATAGGGTTTATCAGTGTGCCTTATATAGGGTTTATCAGTGTGCCCTATATAGGGTTTATCAGTGAGCCCTATATAGTGTTTAAAAGTGTGCCCTATATAGGGTTTATCAGTGTGCCCTATATAGGGTTTATCAGTGTGCCCTATATAGGGTTTATCAGTGTGCCCTATATAGTGTTTAAAAGTGTGCCCTATATAGGGTTTATCAGTGTGCCCTATATAGGGTTTATCAGTGTGCCCTATATAGGGTTTATCAGTGTGCCCTATATAGGGTTTATCAGTGTGCCCTATATAGGGTTTATCAGTGTGCCCTATATAGGGTTTATCAGTGTGCCCTATATAGGGTTTATCAGTGTTCCCTATATAGGGTTTATCAGTGTTCCCTATATAGGGTTTATCAGTGTTCCTTATATAGGGTTTATCAGTGTTCCCTATATAGGGTTTATCAGTGTGCCCTATATAGGGTTTATCAGTGTTTCCTATATAGGGTTTATCAGTGTTCCTTATATAGGGTTTATCAGTGTTCCCTATATAGGGTTGTCACTGTCTGGTTTTGACCCGGACAGCTCAGTTTTTCAAGGGGCTACCTGGGTCAAAACCTTCTGCCCGGTTTTCAACATTCTGAAAACCGACAGAAATCCGGCCACGCACAGCGCTGACATCATCACGCGCGCCCTTTTGCCCGAGTTTAAAAGCAAAAGTGGCAACCTTAGCCCTATAGTCTAATATTTATTGTATTAATCAAAAGTAACTTTACCTCACAGGGTAACAATTGAATATTATCGCCATTATTTGGCTTTCCTGTTTGCAGTTGAAGAGATAAATAGAAGTTCAAGGATTTTACCCAATATTTCCCTGGGATACAGGATATTTGACTCCTGTGAACATGAACCTAAATCTCTCTATGATGCGCTGGCCGTAATGTCTGGGGCAGAATACCAAGTTCTCAATTATGATTGCTGGGAGAAGGCAAAGCTGATGGGATATGTGGGAGACGTGCCTTCTAGCACTAAGTTCTCCTTGGCCCAACTCATATCAATGTTTAGATTCCCACAGGCAAGTAGATCTACAATTTACTATTTTCTTTTAATATGGAGACCTGGGGAAGCTCAGTATGTTTTTGCAGGGCTGCCATCAGGGGGGCACAAGGGGTACAGTTGTCCCGGGCCCAGATGATTGTTGCTTTAACCCTTTCACTTCCAGCCATTTGGAACAAAGTGGAACTTCTACTGCCAGATAGTTTTTGCTCTGTTTCACTTTAGGGGCTTTTCCTCAGGAGGACTTTTAATTTACCCAGGAAAATTATCTATTGTTTTTTTCAGGACAACCTAAGCTTTCAAAATGTGGTGGAATTGTTGTGTAATTCCAATTCTGTAACAAGATATAGGCTTCTAAATGTCTAAAAAATGATAAAAAATTATATTTTCCATAATATAAACACATACACCAGAAACAAAAAAATTTTTATGCATGAAAATACAACTGATTTGGAAAGTCCCATGTCTCCTGAACGTGCCAATACCAAATATATATAGTTTTATCGAGATTTCTCACTTGTATAGGTCAAAAACTCCCAGCAGTACACTACCAAATTCCCAAAGCACTGCTCCAGAAAGCTGCATACTTTAGATTTCAAGGTCAAAAATTCCACCAACAGAAGGTTTATCCCAGAAAATTATACATTTTTAGAAAGAACAGATTCTGGGGAATCCAGAATAGGCACAACTGTCTGTCTACTCCAAACTACCAAGTTGTAATGCTTTCCTAAAGTTATTAGTTTTTATCAAAATTTGTGAAATTTCTTAAAAATCGCTTCAAAGCTTCCTGTCTATAGTATCTTATCTCCTACAGGTCATAAAGTAACCAGATAAAACACCCTAAATATGAACGCCAGGGGTCCACTGAACAGTTTGATACCCAATATGTATAGCTTTACCTAAGTATGTGGCATATAGGGGCCCCAATGTGAACATACCCCATATGATCTATCATTTCTTTCATTCCAGCTTCTGCAAAATCAACACATTTACATCATATTATGTAGGATAAAGCTACAAAAAGCACACTCACCCCAGAAAGTACACATTCTCCTGAATTCAAAATGGGTACCTGTGTCTTTCTACTCCAAAGTACCAAGTTCCAAAGCTTTCCTAAAGTTGGCAATTTTGATAATATTTCCAAAAATCACCCTGAATTTGAACGCCAGGGGTCCACTGAACAGTATGATGCGCAATATGTTTAGGTTTAGCTAAGTATGTGGCATGTAGGGGCCCCAATCTGAACATACCCCCATATGATCTATCATTTCTGTCATTTCAGCTCCTGCAAAATTAACAGATTTACATCATTATATGTGGGATAAAGTTAGTAAAAGTACACTCACCAGAGAAAGTCATATATTTTTGGAAAGTACACATTCCCCCGAATCTAAAATGGGTACCCATGTCTTTATACTCCAAAGTACCAAGCCGCAAAGCTTTTCTAAATTTCTCAATTTTGATAACATTTCCAAAAATCCCCTCAAAGCTTCCATTTTGCAACATATTATCTCCCACATAGCATTAGGTACCAAGATAAAACACCCTAAATATGAACGCCAGGGGTCCCCTGAACAGTTTGATGCCCAATATGTATAGGTTTACCAAAGTATGTGGCATGTAGGGGCCCCAATGTGAACATACCCCCATATGATCTGTCATTTCAGCTTCTGCAGAATCAACACATTTACATCATTTTATGTGGGATAAAGCTAGTAAAAAGTACACTCACTTTTGGTGCTAAAAATGACTACCATAACCATGGGAACCAGTGTGAACACATTCTCATGCATTGGATGATTATTGATATTGTGTTAAAGTAGAATGAAGTACAGGTATGGTATCCGGAATCCGGAAACCCGTTATCCAGAAAGATACGAATTATGGAAAGCCTGTCTCCCATAGACTCATTTTTAATCAAATAATTCAGATTTTTAAAATGGATTTCCTTTTTCTCTGTAATAATAAAACAGTACCTGTACTTGATCCCAACTAAGATATAATTACCCCTTATTGGGGCAGAACAGCCCTATTGGGTTTATTTCATGGTTAAATGATTCCCTTTTCTCTGTAATAATAAAACAGTACCTGTACTTGATCCCAACTAAGATATAATTACCCCTTATTGGGGGCAGAACAGTCCTATTGGGTTTATTTAATGGTTAAATGATTCCCTTTTCTCTGTAATAATAAAACAGTACCTGTACTTGATCCCAACTAAGATATAATTACCCCTTATTGGGGGCAGAACAGCCCTATTGGGTTTATTTCATGGTTAAATGATTCCCTTTTCTCTGTAATAATAAAACAGTACCTGTACTTGATCCCAACTAAGATATAATTACCCCTTATTGGGGGCAGGACAGCCCTATTGGGTTTATTTCATGGTTAAATGATTCCCTTTTCTCTGTAATAATAAAACAGTACCTGTACTTGATCCCAACTAAGATATAATTACCCCTTATTGGGGGGCAGAACAGCCCTATTGGGTTTATTTCATGGTTAAATGATTCCCTTTTCTCTGTAATAATAAAACAGTACCTGTACTTGATCCCAACTAAGATATAATTACCCCTTATTGGGGCAGAACAGCCCTATTGGGTTTATTTAATGGTTAAATGATTCCCTTTTCTCTGTAATAATAAAACAGTACCTGTACTTGATCCCAACTAAGATATAATTACCCCTTATTGGGGCAGAACAGCCCTATTGGGTTTATTTCATGGTTAAATGATTCCCTTTTCTCTGTAATAATAAAACAGTACCTGTACTTGATCCCAACTAAGATATGATTAATCCTTATTGGATGCAAAATAATCCTATTGAGTTTAATTAATGTTTTATTGATTTTTTTTAGTAGACTTAAGATATGAAGATCCAAACTACAGAAAGACCCCTTATCCGGAATACCCTTGGTCCCCAGCATTCTGGATAACGGGTTCTATACCTGTATATCCAATTTAACATAACTAGCAAAGAGATGTTATTTTAGTACATGTTTATTTCATGACAAATAAATACTACTTTGTAGCAAAATATACCTCAGGATTAAAATTTACTGGCAAAACACTGAGTGGGTGCCTGGGAATGGCTAATGTGAGATCAAAGAAAAGTATTGTGAGAAACGGACCAGTACCAGGTTGTCCCAGTGGATCAGTATATACAGTGGGTAAGTGTTAGGAAGCAGAGACAAACGCAACTGATGGTTGCAGATTGCTGCCGGTCCCTATGGGAGACTTACAGAACCACATTGGGCAGTTAGTGAATACAAAGTACATCAAGTGTGGATGGTCGGATCCTACAATTAATGGGTTGTTAACAGTGATGGGTATTGTTCAGACAGTTCTGCACCCAGTGTTGCACCCCCTGATGTCACTGAACCTGGTTAAACTTTCAACTAGGAATGCACTGGAACACATTACAGAGGGAACATCATTGACTCCTGGCACGAGATCCTCCTGATTGTCCAGTGTCGGACTGGCCCTCCTGGATACCAGGAAAACTCCCGGTGGGCCCTCCATTACTCTATTCTATATGAGAAGGAACAGAATAAATAGAAGAAAGCATAGATAATAGTTGTAAAAAGAAGCAATTAAGCAATTAAAGAAAGTGAGTGAACATCCCACTGTCACATAAAAGGCAAAGGGTTTGCAAACTGTAGTTTACATTGACACAAAGGTAAAATTGTTTGCAATGCAAATTTTTGGTCCCATGGCAAATATTTTTTCTGTTAGTGACCTATATTACATTCCCCCATCTTCTTCTAGAGCTTGATGCCTTTACAAAGGTTACACTTGTATAATGTGTTCCTTGCAGCTATGTCAGGTCCCAGGGATAATGTTGCTTTCAGGAACTAACCCAACATAGCAAAAATATATTGTTAGGCTGCCCACTTCTACATAAAAGAGACTAACATATGGAGATACTAGGTCTAGTGTATATAAGTCATATGAAACAGTTTGGGAACCCCTCTCAGCACACATAATAAATTGTTTTCAACAAAAAAGAAAACAGTGGTATGTCTTTTATTTCCCAGGAACATCTGAGTAGTGGGGTGTTTTCTGACCAAAGATTTTTAGTGAGGCCGTATTTAGTTGTATGAAATGAAATCAAATGTGAACAATTGTCAAAAATGTGGGTACCCTTGTAATTTTGCTCATTTGAATGCATGCAAGTGTGTCCAATCATGAGAAAAGGTATTTAAGGTGGCCAATTGCAAGTTGTACTTATGTTTGATTCTCCTCTGAAGAATGACAGCATGGGATCCTTCAAGCAACTCTCAAAAGATCTGAAAACAAAGATTGTTCAGTATCAGGGTTTAGAGGAAGGCTACAAAAAGCTCAGATCTCAAAGGTTTAAACTGTCAGTTTAACTGTAAGGAATGTAATCAGGAAATGGAAGGTTACAGGCACCGTTGCTATAAAACCCAGGTCTGGCAGGCCAAGAAAAATATAGTAGCGGCATATGCGGAGGATTCTGGGAATGGTTACAGACAAGCCAAAGATCCCCCAAAGACCTGCAAGAACATCTTGCTACAGATGGTGTATCTGTACATTGTACAGAGAACAGAGAACATCTGTATGGCAGGTTGATAAGGAAGAAGCCATTTCTGCACTCATGCCACAAACAGTGGAGTCCATTAGTGTATGCAAAAGATAAATGTGGCAAATTGCAACATTTTTATGCGATTCCCTGAAATGTCATAAAAATCAGCAAATTTAGGAAATCTTTGCTTAGCTTGGTATTTTGGAGTACAAAGAAATGTTTACCCATTATAGATTCAGGGGGATGTGTACTTTCCAAAAATATATGGCTTTCTGGGGTGAGTGTATTTTTTTGTAGCTTTATCGCACATAAAGACTGTAAATGTGTTGATTTTGCAGGAGCTGAAATGACAGATCATACGGGGGTATGTTCCCATTGGGGCCCCTACATGCCACATATTTAGGTAAACCTATATATATTGGGTATCAAACTGTTCAGTGGACCCCTAGCAATCAAATTTAGAGTGTTTTATCTTGGTACCTAACACTATGTGGGAGATAAGATTCTGCAAAGTGGAAGCTTTGAGGGGATTTTTAGAAATGTCATCAAAATTGCTAACTTTAGAAAAGCTTTGTGGCTTGGTACTTTGTGGTAGAAAGACATGGGTACCCATTTAAGATTCAGAAGAATGTGTACTTTCCAAAAATATATGACTTTCTGAGGTGAGCGTACTTTATACTACTATTATCCCACATATAATGATGTAAATGTGTTGATTTTGCAGGACCTGAAATGACAGAAATGATAGATCATATGGGGGTATGTTGACATTGGGGCCCCTACATGCCACATATTTGGGTAAATCTATACATATTGGGCATCAAACTGTTCAGTGACCCCCTGGCGTTCATATTTAGGGTGTTTTATCTTGGTACCTAATGCTATGTGGGAGATAAGATGCTGCAAATTGGAATCTTTGAGGGGATTTTTGGAAATGTCATCAAAATTTCCAACTTTAGAAAAGCTTTGTGGCTTGGTACTTTGGAGTAGAAAGACATGGGTACCCATTTTAGATTCAAGGGAATGTGTACTTTCCAAAAATATATGAATTTCTGGGGTGAGTGTACTTTATACTAGCTTTATTCCACATATAATGATGTAAATGTGTTGATTTTGCAGGAGCTGAAATGACAGAAATGATAGATCATATGGGGGTATGTTCCCATTGGGGCCCCTACATGCCACATATTTAGGTAAACCTATACATATTGGGTATCAAACTGTTCAGTGGACCCCTGGAATTCATATTTAGGGTGTTTTATTTGGTTACTTTATGACCTGTAGGATATAAGATACTATAGACTGGAAGCTTTTTTTAAAAATTTCACAAATTTTGATAAAAAAACAATAATTTTAGGAAAGCATTGCGACTTGATAGTTTGGAGTAGACAGACAGTTGTGCCTATTCTGGATTCCCCAGAATCTCTTCTTTCCAAAAATAATTTTCTGGGATAAACCTTCTGTTAGTGGAATTTTTAGCCTTGAAATCTAAAGTATGCAGCTTTCTGGAGCAGTGCTTTGTAAATTTGGTAGGGTACTGCTGGGAGTTTTTGACCTATACAAGTGAGAAATCCCCATAAAACTATATATATTTGGTATTGGCACATTCAGAAGACATGGGATTTTCCAAATTAGTTGTATTTTCATGCATAAAATAATATTTGTTTCTGGTATGTGTGTTTATATTATGGAAATTTAGATTTTTTTTTTCATTTTTAGACATTTAGAAGCCTATATCTTGTTACAGAATTGGAATTACACAAAAATTCTACCATATTTTGAAAGCATAGGTTGTCCTGAAAAAAATGATATATTGTTTTCCTGGGTAAACTAAAAAGCCCCCTAAAGTGAAACCCTGCAAAATGTTCAAAAACTGTCTGGTAATACAAGTTCCGCTTTGACCAAAACAGCTGGCAGTAAAAATGTTAAATATATGATCACCTTTTTTGTATTAAAATGAAATCTTGGTGCACAGTGAGCAATGTGTGAACTCAATACAGAATATACACCATGGTTTTACTATATCTAAGGTACCCACAAAGGAATGGATCATGTGGCAGCTGAGGGAAGACAGATAAAGTGACCAATCTAAAATGTTTTTGTATTTAATTCAGGTTGAAGAAATATGATGTAACATTTAGGGGCAAATATACAGCCCAATAACCCAGCACTGGAGGATAAGATGGCAAATATCTCAACTGCCACCATTCTACTGCCCTTACTGCTCAGGTATGCAGGGACAAATGCCCCCCACACGCTACAGAACCCCAACATACTGAAAGTGATGTTTTTAGCCTCATTAAATCGGTCAGGGAAATCCTTGGCTAGAAATGCAGCAATGAAACTTAGTAGGGCCAACGTTCCTATATATCCAATTATACAGAAGAAGAAAGTAACAGATCCCTCATTGCACATTAAAATAACTGTGTCCATTTCTGAAACTGTATCGGCCTCCAAAAAGGGTGGGTGAGAAGCCATCCACACAGCGGAGATTACAGTGGAACCCAAAGAGCATATTATAACTAATACAATGGCCAGTTGGGTTCCTACATACTTCTTCAGCTTGCTCCCAGGCTTTGTGGCATTGAAGGCAATAATAACTGTGAGAGTTTTAGCCAACACAGAAGAAACAGAAATAGTAAATACAACCCCAAATGTTACTTGTTGGAGGAGACAACATATCTGAGTTGGGCGCCCAATGAATAATAAAGTGCAGAGGAAACACAACATGAGAGAGATGAGGAGGAGACAGCTGAGATATCGGTTATTGGCTCTCACAATAGGAGTGTCCCAATATTTCACAAAGATTCCCAAAACTACAGAAGCTGTGATGAAGAGGATGAAGGCAATGGCAGTTAAACTGGCCCCCATGGTGTCTGTATAGGAAAGGAAGTTTATAGCTTTAAGGAGACATTCCGTTCTCTCTGTATTAGACTTCTGATACTCCGAGCATCTCTCACAGTTTGCTGCATCTGGAATATAGTTTATTCTTTTGATTTACCATAAAGGATAACACAAAGACAGAAACATTTAAATTTGTTAACGTCCAACTACACATTAAAAATAATTTATACATATCATCCACTTGGTTGCACCACATTACAGCACAATAGGTTCGGCCTTGATCTATTTGTTAATTCATTTTATTGTCATGTCTCAACTCTGCCATGTGAAAGGCCAATCAGCAGTACTGCAGTATCCTTATAAACAATAACTAATCAACCCACGACACCTATTTTTTGTCTGGATAACTCAAGTCACCAATAATAACAACCTGACTTAAGGTGGCCATACATCGAATTAGCCCAATATCTCCCACCCGTAGGTGCGCATATTGGGAGAAAATCCGGTCACTTGGCAACCTTGCCAAACGAGCGAATCTTACAGTGTATGGCCACATACATCTTACCTTTGCAACAGTAGTGGGCTGTTTCCTTCTTATATTTGGGGCTTTGTAGCATACACCAATGAGAATTTTATTTTGTAACCTTAAGCTCATCTGAAATGCCAACCAATAGGGCTCCCCCTCCAGTGCTGTCCATGGCAATGTATTTAGTGCATGGCTTTAATTATGGTTTTACATAAAGACAAACACTTTCACCTCTTTTAATCCCTCAGTTCCTTCTAAAAACGGTGTAACCATATAAATTCACAGTCCAGACAGTATAATTCCTCCAGATCTCAGTGATACTAATTATACCATAATTGTCTGTACACTGCACATAGTTGGGGGGATGCATACTTGTGATACTCCATCTCCCCTCTTGAATATCGATGAGCGTTTCACAAAATTTTGCAAAAAGCAGGTGTTGCGCGACTCTTTTGACACAACCACAACTTTTTTTTTTATGCAAAGTTTCACAAAACAATTAGCCAATGGCAAAATGTGGAAATTCGCTACATATCCAGGCCTGGTGAAAAAAATTCACTCATCGTTACTCTTGAATGGAGCTGCCTCTATTTAGAGCACATTTTACAGGTCTCCTAAATGGAGCCCAGAGGCCTGTGGCAAGCTCCTCAGTTAATTTAACAGTAATAAAAGCTACTCATTCTTTTTCGTTGCTCTCTTTAGTGTAGTTGCTCTAATGTTTAAATACCTGAAAAAATGATGAGAAAAGCTAAAACTAAAGGAAGGGAATTTTTTCTTTCTATTTTTTTTTTTACAAATGTTTCACAAAATATCTGCCCTTTAGAATTGCAATTGGCTTCTGGTTCAGAGACTGGGACTTACCGGTTGTGTTGGACATTTCCCCGTCTGCGCACCTGACACAGCCATAACAACAAGATGGCTTCCCTTCTATTTTAGCTTTCCTGTATCCTGGGGCACAGGGCTCATTGCACTGAGATAGCGACATCTACATGTGGGAGATATAAAGATGCTTTAGCCAATGGGAGAAGCAGTATCGGAATGTGACAGAATCATACAGGACTTTTGGGAAATCAATGTCTTTGGAAATGATTTGGGTTAATGGGATGTTATTTGCCTTATACACTGAGCCATTACATGTGTTAATCAGCTCGTTGGGTGTCTGTGCTTGTTCCTTGTATAGATAGAGAGTTTCCCCTTATTCCCACTTGCCTCCCTCTATACAAACACACACACAATCTGTATCTGTTACCTGTTTGCTGTAAGGGCCCCATATATCAGCGCTGCCATTTATATAAAGCTGTTTCTCACTGTTGTTTAACTGATTAAATTCTCCAACCTTTTGTCTCATAACTCGATGATCCGGTAGGAAAAACCACTTGACTATATCAAATGCAGAAGGATCTCCTTTGTCATTAAAAGAGTCGGTGTCACCAGTAGATGTTGTAAAAGTCAAATTACGGATGTATTTATTTAGCTAGAATAGGGAATATAAGAAGACTTTTAACATAGAAAATTTTCATAAAGAATGGCTCTGAAACAAAACAAAAATGAATGTATAATTGAATAGGAATAAGGTAACTGATCCCCCTGTAGCTTCTGAGCCAATTTAAGACCAGAGCTGTAAAGGCTAATGTTACATTTAGTAATCTATGAATAAACACATTTATGGGGAAATGTATGGGGTTATTAGAAGCAAAAGACACAATTATTACTCCCTATACACTGTGGGGACTTGGAGACCGAGTTTCACTGCACTTTATTATCATCAACGCAGGTTTCACCCAAACAGTGCAGCAAATACAGTCACTATCAAAGTAATTCAATCAGTTGGAACCTTCAAGGCTCCCACTCACCACATCCCAAAGAGAGGGTCTCACTCACTTATTAGTGGACGAGAGCCCATAGGCATTTCTTTTTTCTGAAATAACACCCATAATTAGTGATTTATTAAAGTTAAGGTTTTTTTTGTAAAAAAAAATGTGGCAGGTTTGTTAAGTACCTGTTAAGTACCATTGAGCCCTATGGAGGCCTAGTAGAGGAATAGAATAGTCAGTGACAGCCTGGCCTTGACATATTTTCACTGAGAAGTTAATCCACTCATAGTTTTTGGTTTCACCCAATTTCAAGGGGAAGTTAATTCTCTCATTGTTTTCTGTTTCACCCAGTTTCAAGGGAAATGAATCCCCTCATTCTTTTCTGTTTCACCCAGTTAAAAGGAGAAGTTAATCCCCTCATTGTTTTCTGTTTCACCCAGTTTCAAGGAGAAGTTAATCCCCTCATTCTTTTCTGTTTCACCCAGTTTCAAGGAGAAGTTAATCCCCTCATTCTTTTCTGTTTCACCCAGTTTCAAGGGGAAGTTAAATCCCCTCATTCTTTTCTGTTTCACACAGTTTCAAGGAGAAGTTAAATCCTCTCATTGTGTTCGGTTTCACCCAGTTTCAAGGAGAAGTTAAATCCTCTCATTGTTAATCAGTGCCAATGCTCCTAAAATGGCTGCTGGAGCAATTCCTGTTTGTAAAAAATAAAGAGGATTCATGGAAACAAACATCCATTTAAACTCAAATTTTCGTACAAACAATTCAAGCGTTATTGTGACATTTTATTAATACAACAATGATCGAGTTTAATTCAAATTTATACCATGTAGAGTTGAGGCCAGAAAAAAATGAGATTAAGTGGCAAATTTACTAAAATAAAAAATTTTCTTGTCTTGAAAGTTGTATAAACTCGACACGGTATAAATTCGAATTAAACTCGATCATTGCTTTATTTTTAAAATGTCACATTGTTTGAATGAAAATTTCAAGTTTACATTAGAAAATCTCGAAATTCTCGAGTTAAAAGCATTGTTAATTGTTTAATTTGAATTTAAACAGACATTCATACAAAAAAGTTTACAAAACTTTAATAAATCATGAATTATGAGAGTTATTTTTGAAAAACTTGAATTTTACTGGGAATAATCATGAAAAAATCAAGTTGTGGTGAAAACCCACTTGTAAATCTCGAAATTATCTAGAAGTAAGAAAAAAATCTGACTTTATCTTATATTTAGTAATGAGCAAATCTGTTTAAAAGAATAGCCGTGTGACGAAATATTAGCCGTGGGCGACAAAACAATAGCCGTGCGACAATATAATAGCTGTGCGACAAAATAATAGCCGCGGGCAACAAAAGAATAGTCACGGACGACAATTTTTGTTTGCCGCACAACATTTTTGCCGCTTCACGAATTTTTCGCTGAAAAATTATTATTGTTGCACTATTATTTTGTTGCACTATTATTTTGTCGCACAGCTATTATTTTGTTGCACGGCTATTGGTTTTTCGCCCGCGGCTATTATTACGTCACACGGCTATTCTTTTGACACCTGTGACTGTTCTTTTTTGATAGCGGCAACAATTTTTGGACGTGCGCGAATTTTTCCGCTG
The DNA here is from genome assembly GCF_000004195.4 of Xenopus tropicalis. Classification (NCBI taxonomy): domain Eukaryota; kingdom Metazoa; phylum Chordata; class Amphibia; order Anura; family Pipidae; genus Xenopus; species Xenopus tropicalis. The sequence continues at coordinate 154,754,724 of NC_030681.2, forward strand.
CAAATTTTTTCATCCGTTTCACGAAACAATCCACCAATGGCGAAATGCGGAAATTCACTGCGAATCCATGCCTGGTGAAACATTTTGCCCATCACTACTTATAATTGCTTAGTAAATGTGTCCCTATGTCTGGCTTATTACCTTTTACCACCATGATACCATTTTTCACATTATTTTCTTCAGCTACAGCATGTTCCCACACAGCTTGGCAATGTCACCTAACTCACAGTACCGCTCACATGCTCCAAGCTGCCTTTTAACTGAAAGATTAACTAGTGATGAGAGAATTTTTTCACCAGGAATGGATTCATAATGAAATTACACATTTTGGCACCAGCGATTTTTTTTCCAAAAACTGCGGCAAAAATTCACAGTGGAAAAAAATGTGCAGAGATGAAAAATATCAACAAGAAAAATGTGGTCGAGACACAAAAGTCGCCACAAAGAAATGACCATTGACTTTAATGCATTTGGAGTACAACAAAAGGTTGTGCATAAAAAATGTTGCCTTATAAATTTGCCTATTGTAACAATGCGTTTCACAAATGTTTGTGAATTTTGTGGTCACGGCCTCATTGCACCCCCGCCTAATGGTTTCACATTTAGTGGTGAGCAGAAGTGTATAGGTGACTTCAGATGTTTAGAATGTGAGCGCCTCTGAGTTACACCCTTTAGAAATAAAACAACACAAATTTACAACAGGGCCTTGAACTTCACCCTACCTGCCAGGGCTTCACTCTCCTTTTCAGAGTCTCCAATCGGCCCCAGTGATTGGCCGGTGGCTGAGCAGAGTAGAGATTGTGCAGGGCGAGCGCCAGTGCATAGACTGCAGTGTAAACTCTATAAGTCACTCTGTAATTGTGATTCCCATACACTAATATATTCACATCAACAAGTTATAAGCCACTTCACCATAGGTACTAAGAGTTTCAGCATAGGAACCTGCTGGAAAATGGCAGCCAAATATCCCTTCCCACAAATCTTTAGTTAAATTATCCCTGTAGTTATACGGAGAAAATGAGTAGAAAAACCGATCAAAGCCGGGGATCTCTCCTTCCTGGATTAACAATGACACAGAGCCATTTAATGTCCTTTTAATATTTTCTTGCATGTAAAGTGTAACTTTGGTGAAGAAAGACGACGTTATCCAGAATTTTGTTGGAATTTGAGGGGATCCATATGGGTTAGTCATTAGGGCAGCAATAGCAGGAACATATCTTATGCCAATATACAAGACAATCACATAAGCAGAGCTTTCCCTGATCTGCTGAATAATCTCTTCTGCATTATAGTTATAGATATGAGCAGCGTCTCTAAGTACAGCAGTGAAGGCTACACAGCCTCCATTATTAGAAAGCTCCTTACTTATCCTTTCCCGGGCTCTGTACCCTGTGGCATCACTTGATATAATGAGTCCGACCCATTTCCAGCCAAAGTGCTTCAGTATCTGCACAATCCCATCAATTTCTGCCTCCTCATTGGGGATAGTTCTGTAGAATGATGGGAACTGGGTTCTGTCACTGAGCGCTGGATCCACGGTGTTGTAACTGATCTAAAAAAACATAAGGAAGACATGTATAAATATGTCTAATATATTTCACTGATATCAGGCTAAACACATTTATTAATAGGTAGGTTAAGATTCTTGTCTTTGCAAATATGAATAATTAAAGCTGGTTTCTTCATGGTAAGTGTGAAGAACTAGTGTTTTGTTAATTTCTATGAACCATTTAAACCATAGGTTGACCAGAATGTTGCTGTGTTTAGTGCCTTGATCTTTCCAATAAACTAATATATTTGGTAGTTGTGCCTATGACTAAACCCAAGACAAAGAGGAATACAGTAACAATAGAAAACAATGGTGTCCCACAGGAAGTTATCCCTAGGAGGTTAAGGCGCTAGCTGACACATTAAGCAAGACTTTGGTAAAGATAACGTTTGGGCAGGGGTCCGGTGAACACAAATATAATGTATCATTTGGCATTTGTGCCTCATCTGCCCCAACCTTTGTAATATGATGGGCCATACACATACACTAGCAGTTAGATGGGTTTAACTTAGATATAAAAGGCTGGACTGGAGGCACATGTGTCTGTTTCCAACCTAAGTTACCGTATATACTCGAGTATAAGCCGATCCGAATATAAGCCGAGGTACCTAATTTTACCTAAGAAAACTGGAAAAACTTATTGACTCGAGTATAAGCCTAGGGTGGGAAATGCAACCGCTACTGCTAAGTTTCAATAATCAAACAAATAACAGATAAATAAATAATAGATAACTTTAGGGAAAGAAAAATGCTACATCAGCAGACAAAAGCAAGTTTGGGAAGGCTAAGGAAGCTGCCATACTAATTATCAAATACATGGACTCCAGTGTACAAGTCCCACCACAGTACTACAATAGTAGTTACAAGGGCAAAATAATTCATTTATTATCCTATCCATAAAATTGTCAGTTATTCAGCTTGTTTCCGTCTTACTTCCTGCAATGGGTTGTATGGGGGTGCTATGATTTACCAAAAAAACCTACCTACATCACACTGAAATAAAATATGCATCCTTCATTTCAGGAACTGGGCAACACCTATATAAGATATACCAAAAATATAGTAAAAATTAGCTGTAGGGATGTGGTGGTTTGCCCATGACCACATACTATGGAACCTACATAAGGGATAGTGTTTCTCTGCAGTCAGTGTATCCCAGTAATGTCAGATGATCCCTGGCCATATTTTACTTGGAACATGTTAATGAGAAGTCAGAAGAAGGGAATACATGATTGAGCACTAGCTGCAGGCTGGTTTCTAGGTTCATACCTCCCTCCCTCCACTTGTGTGCATACTTGCCCTTGCGCCTCTGGTTGCCTCTGCCCCCCCCATGCCTGGACACACCTCCCCCCTGAGACCTCCCTCCCTCACTCCACTTGTGAGCATACCTGCCTCTGCCACTGACTCTGACAGACTTTGACTCTGGGGTGCTGAACGAACTCGCGCACATCCCTTTGATGCCGGACATAAGTGCGTGCCTCCCGCAGACTCTTGCAGACGATTACTCTTGCGCGCTAAACAAGCGTCTGACACAAGTGAGTGAGGGCGCATGCGCACACCGGTATGCACGGCCACGCGCACCTTCCCTCGATGCCGGACACAAGTTAGTGAGTGCGTCCCTGCTGCAGACCCTTACAAACGCTTACTGTGGCATGCTGAATGAGCCCCGGACACAATTGAGTGAGTGCGCGCGCCCTGATATGCACGGCCACACATCCATCCAAGGGGGGATGCGCGCAGCGAGCCAGAGTCATCCCGAGTGCGCGCAATGGCAGGTATGCAGACACATATACTCGAGTATAAGCCGAGGGTTACTTTTTTAGCACATTTTTAGTGCTGAAAAACGCAGCTTATACTCGAGTATATACGTACTGTGTTACATAGAGGGTATCCCAAGACTAACCACAACAAGACTTTTCTAGAGATAGAAAAGGAAATGCCACTGAGAAAGGAAAAACAGATATTCTGTACAATAAAATCCCTTCCCTGGTTTGTATCACTCAGGGTATTGGGTGACTTGAACTCAATCTGTTCCTAGCTCATCAATCTTCTTCTCACGTGGTGCTTTTTGTCTCAGGACCTTAGGCAAATACATACTGAGCTTCTCCAGGGCTCCATATTAAAAGAAAATAGTAAATTGTGGATGTACTTGCCTGTGGGTATCTAAACATTGATATGAGTTGGGCCAAGGAGAACTTAGTGCTAGAAGGTACGTCTCCCACATATCCCATCAGCTTTGCCTTCTCCCAGCAATCATAATTGGGAACTTGGTATTCTGCCCCAGACATTACGGCCAGCGCATCATAGAGAGATTTAGGTTCATGTTCACAGGAGTCAAATATCCTGTATCCCAGGGAAATATTGGGTAAAATCCTTGAACTTTTATTTATCTCTTCAACCGCAAACAGGAAAGCCACATAATGGCGGTAATATTCAATTGATACCCTGTGAGGTAAAGTTACTTTTGATTAATACAATAAATATTATACTATAGGGCTAGGGTTGCCACTTTTGGTTTTAAACTCGGGCAAATGGATGCAGTGACATCACTGCTGTGCGTCGCTGATGTCATCACACACACTCCCGACATCATCACGCATCACACAATCTTATCACCTTGAAAACTGAGCTCTCCGGGTCAAAACCAGTCAGTGACAACCCTATATAGGGCACACTGATAAACCCTACATAGGGCACACTGATAAACCCTACATAGGGCTCACTGATAAACCCTACATAGGGCTCACTGATAAACCCTACAGTATATAGGGAAGAAAGAATTTTGTCTAACCCTTAAAAAGGCAGAAAATTATGGAAACCTATACTCTAAAAACTTCACACAAGTTTCGTGCCATTGGACCCATCATCAGTGGAGGTGTGTCAGTCTAGTGACAGATCAAGTGCATCAAAACTGTAATTCAAAGGGTATATAATAAGGCAAAAAAATGAATAACAGAAAAAAGAGCAAAATTTTTGACCAAAAACAACCAGCACGGTGAGCAAGCACCCAGAGATTATATATCAGTAGTGATGAGCGAATCTGCAAAATCGTAAAATTCGTGAAACTATGGAAAAATTTGCGAACCTCACACTGAACCTCATTTTCCAGTTTGCTGCCCAGTTTTCCAATTTTGTTAAATCGCTCTGCAAAGCGGCACATCCTGCATGGAACTTATAGTTTTGCACAATTTTGTGTCATCAGCAAAAATAGAAACAGTACTGTCTATGCCCACCTCCAGGTCATTAATAAACAAGTTTAAAAGCAAAGGACCAAGGACTGACCCCTGCGGTACCCACTAACCACACTGGCCCAATTAGAAAATGTTCCATTTCCCCCCACTCTTTGTACTCTATCCTTCAGCCAGTTCTCTATCCAATTACAAATATTATGTTCTAGGCCAATATTCCTTAATTTGATCATTATCCTTCTGTGCGGTACTGTATCAAATGCTTTAGCAAAGTCTAAGCAAATCCCATCCACTGCCATTCCAACATCGAGGTTCCTGCTCACCTCCTCATAAAAGGTGACTAAATTAGTCTGGCAAGATCTGTTACGCATAAACCCATGTGGCACAAACTAATAGTATTGTGAACTGCAATGTATTCAAGTACCCTATCCCTTATTACCCCTTCCAAAACCTTTCCTACTACTGATGTCAGACTAACAGGCCTATAGTTTTCAGGCTGAGAATGGGATCCCTTTTTAAATTAAGGCACCATATTAGCAATCCGCCAGTCTCTCGGCACCATGCCAAACCTCAACGAATCCTGAAATATTAAGTGAAGAGGTTTGGCAATCACAGCGCTCAGCTCATTTAATACCCTGGGATGAATCCCATCCGGTCCTGGACCTTTGTTTACCTTTACATGTTCAAGTCTCTTTTGAATTTCCTCCTGAGTGACCCATGCGTCAGTAGCTAAATTACTAGAACTGGGTATATTAAAAGGGAAGCCTTCACTGCTCTCTCTGTATTACTATGGACTACTTTGCCTCTATGGTACATGTAGTCAGAACCAGCAGTGCCACAAGAACCCCATGTCTGCACTAGGGGCAGTAGATGACAGATTACAGTCTGGCACAGGATTGCCTGATTTACTATTATGCGTCTAAAATCCACAGTGAAAGTGAATTAAGCCAAGAAAACATGAGAGACCAGTAGTGTTATTGGGGAAGGAACCTTTTCCTACATATCGGGGTAATTAGAGCAGCGTCAGTGTTGCTGTAGCTTCTGTAACATCTCAGTAAATGACAAAGACCCAAGTACTTACCTGTTACACATATATTCAGCTGGATGATGTTTAAATCTATTTACTGGTGTAATAGGGGAATCACATAACTGGATAAAAGCTGCAATAACAAAGTCCCCGGCTTCATATCTGGTTGGATAACTGTGGCCTCTCAATGTGCATCCGGGTCTGGGAATGAGCTGATTGCCCCAAACCAGTAACAATTCAAGCAGCAATATGATCAGCATTAGCATGTTCCTTTGGGTAGGAATAGACACGTACAGCAGCACTCGGTTCCCAGTAATGTCACTATCCAACAGCAGAGTCCAATTTATACCTTTTAGCCGATGCTTAAATATCATTTTCATGTGTGAATTTTAAGTCCATTCCAGTGAGGAGATTATTTTATCAGAGTTAAAAAAACAGGCCCAAAGGGAATGAGTGAATGTCAGCACCGAAAAATACATGTTAATGCCGTATGGGCAGCAATGGGAGAGAAATAAAATGCAAAATATATGTATTGTATATGTGTTGCACCCCCAGATATGTTTGCGATTAAATTGCTGGGGGGGATGGGATATACCTCCCCAGGAAGGGTATAAGGATTAAAGGATATTATATATGTGCAAATTCATATGTTATTTATGTGATCAAATATCCATGTGGACAAGTATATGTAGGACAAACCTCTCAAAGTGTTAGGGGCAAAATCCAACACAGGTGTAAGCTTATGGTAAATTAACCACACCCTATTTTATCCGGGACGAGACTAAGTCCCTCAGGTGTGAGCCCTCGCTTGATATGGAGGCCAGGTAGTTGTGCTACTGTATCTCTTAAGAAATGGGCGCCAGTGGTTCTTAACATTGAACAATGAACTGTTTATTTACACAGCTGCTTAGGAGTAATTACAGCACAGTATAGGTAGTAGCATCTCACAGAACAGACAGTACTCATGAAAAATGGCCACAATGACTCTCCCCCCACAGGGCACAATGGGTTACCCCCAGCTTTTAGGTTATTCACTCCCAGTGGAACCTGAGTGATCAACTATCTAGCCCTAGGTCTGTACACTGGTAACCCTACTCTGGGCAGTATTATACCTGGGATAATAATTCCTCTGCAATTCCTTGTCGGAGCCAGAAGCTGCTCACTAGCTAGCCCTGCCTGTCTATCACACCTAGGGGGCCCATTTATCAAAGTCCGAATTTCGGACTTCTAAAAGTACGATACAAAAAATTCAGATTAAATCTAATATTTTCTGATGTGCACTAAATGCAAAAAAAATTCGGATTGTGGTTGTACGAAAATATTGTGGTGCGATCCAAAAGTTCCAAAATGTTCGTATCAGAACGATCGTAAATGGCGGGAAAACCTTTCTGACTTTGAACCTTCAGTGCATGATTTTGGAAGCCTCCCATAGGACTCAATGGCACTCTGCAGCTCCAACCTGGCCCAAGGAAAGCCTCCCATAGGGCTCAATGGCACTCTGCAGCTCCAACCCGGCCCAAGGGAAGTCTCCCATAGGGCTCAATGGCACTCTGCAGCTCCAACCCGGCCCAAGGAAAGTCTCCCATAGGGCTCAATGGCACTCTGCAGCTCCAACCCGGCCCAAGGAAAGTCTCCCATAGGGCTCAATGGCACTCTGCAGCTCCAACCCAGCCCAAGGAAAGTCTCCCATAGGGCTCAATGGCACTCTGCAGCTCCAACCCGGCCCAAGGAAAGTCTCCCATAGGGCTCAATGGCACTCTGCAGCTCCAACCCGGCCCAAGGAAAGTCTCCCAGAGGGCTCAATGGCACTCTGAAGCTCCAACCCGGCCCAAGGAAAGTCTCCCATAGGGCTCAATGGCACTCTGCAGCTCCAACCCGGCCCATGGAAAGTTTCCCAGAGGGCTCAATGGCACTCTACAGCTCCAACCCGGCCCAAGGAAAGTCTCCCAGAGGGCTCAATGGCACTCTGAAGCTCCAACCCGGCCCAAGGAAAGTCTCCCAGAGGACACAATGGCACTCTGCAGCTCCAACCCGGCCCAAGGAAAGTCTCCCAGAGGACACAATGGCACTCTGCAGCTCCAACCCGGCCCAAGGAAAGTCTCCCAGAGGACACAATGGCACTCTGCAGCTCCAACCCGGCCCAAGGAAAGTCTCCCATAGGGCTCAATGGCACTCTGCAGCTCCAACCTGGCCCAAGGAAAGTCTCCCATAGGGCTCACTGGCACTCTGCAGCTCCAACCCGGCCCAAGGGAAGTCTCCCATAGGGCTCACTGGCACTCTGCAGCTCCAACCTGGCCCAAGGAAAGTCTCCCATAGGGCTCAATGGCACTCTGCAGCTCCAACTCGGCCCAAGGAAAGTCTCCCAAAGGGCTCAATGGCACTCTGCAGCTCCAACCTGGCCCAAGGAAAGTCTCCCAGAGGGCTCACTGGCACTCTGCAGCTCCAACCCGGCCCAAGGAAAGTCTCTCATAGGGCTCAATGGCACTCTGCAGCTCCAACCCGGCCCAAGGAAAGTCTCCCATAGGGTTCAATGGCACTCTGCAGCTCCATCCTGGCCCAAGGAAAGTCTCCCATAGGGCTCAATGGCACTCTGCAGCTCCAACCTGGCCCAAGGAAAGTCTCCCATAGGGCTCAATGGCACTCTGCAGCTCCAACCCAGCCCAAGGAAAGTCTCCCGTAGGGCTCAATGGCACTCTGCAGCTCCAACCCGGCCCAAGGAAAGTCTCCCATAGGGCTCAAGGGCACTCTGCAGCTCCAACCCGGCCCAAGGAAAGTCATCCATAGGGCTCAATGGCACTCTGAAGCTCCAACCCGGCCCAAGGAAAGTCTCCCATAGGACTCAATGGCACTCTGCAGCTCCAACCCGGCCCAAGGAAAGTCTCCCAGAGGGCTCAATGGCACTCTACAGCTCCAACCCGGCCCAAGGAAAGTCTCCCAGAGGGCTCAATGGCACTCTGAAGCTCCAACCCAGCCCAAGGAAAGTCTCCCATAGGGCTCAATAGCACTCTGCAGCTCCAACCCGTCCCAAGTAAAGTCTCCCAGAGGGCTCAATGGCACTCTGCAGCTCCAACCCGGCCCAAGGAAAGTCTCCCAGAGGGCTCAATGGCACTCTGCAGCTCGAACCTGCCCCAAGGAAAGTCTCCCATGGGGCTCAATGGCACTCTGCAGCTCCAACCTGGCCCAAGGAAAGTCTCCCAGAGGACACAATGGCACTCTGCAGCTCCAACCCGGCCCAAGGAAAGTCTCCCAGAGGGCTCAATGGCACTCTGCAGCTCCAACCCGGCCCAAGGAAAGTCTCCCATAGGGCTCAATGGCACTCTGCAGCTCCAACCTGCCCCAAGGAAAGTCTCCCAGAGGGCTCAATGGCACTCTGCAGCTCCAACCCGGCCCAAGGAAAGTCTCCCATAGGGCTCAATGGCACTCTGCAGCTCCAACCCGCCCGAAGGAAAGTCTCCCATAGGGCTCAATGGCACTCTGCAGCTCCAACCCGGCCCAAGGAAAGTCTCCCATAGGGCTCAATGGCACTCTGCAGCTCCAACCCGGCCCAAGGAAAGCCTCCCATAGGGCTCAATGGCACTCTGCAGCTCCAACCCGGCCCAAGGAAAGTCTCCCATAGGGCTCAATGGCACTCTGCAGCTCCAACCCCGCCCAAGGAAAGTCTCCCAGAGGGCTCAATGGCACTCTGCAGCTCCAACCCGGCCCAAGGAAAGTCTCCCATAGGGCTCAATGGCACTCTGCAGCTCCAACCCGCCCCAAGGAGAGTCTCCCATAGGGCTCAATGGCACTCTGCAGCTCCAACCCGGCCCAAGGAAAGTCTCCCATAGGGCTCAATGGCACTCTGCAGCTCCAACCCGGCCCAAGGAAAGTCTCCCATAGGGCTCAATGGCACTCTGCAGCTCCAACCCGGCCCAAGGAAAGTCTCCCAGAGGGCTCAATGGCACTCTGCAGCTCCAACCTGGCCTAAGGAAAGTCACCATACCAAAGCTTGAATGAATCCGAAACTTTCGTATTTGTTGCGACAATATGATTTTGTCGCACGAATCGAAGCAAAGAACGAAAAAGTTGTGGAAATTAACGAAAAAGTCGCGTAAAATATGCGATAATTTCACAGGCAGAACAGGGGGAAAGGGCATAGTTCTTAATGAGGCCTTCTACCTCTGGATTTTCAACTAGACACAATCATGCTCCTCCAACCCTTATAAAAGAAACAGGAACTACAATAACAATCACTGGGCTCAGGTGAACATACCCCTCCCTTAGGGTATAGGTGCAGTTACCCACCATAGGGATGATTAACCTTTGTTCATTGAAATGATGCTTGGTGCACAATGTGCAATGTGAGATATCAAATACAACTTCACTTCTTTTGTATATGAACATTGCTCTCTATCAAATCTAAAATATGCACTATAGTTATACTATTCTAATGTACCCACAAAGGAATGAATCACATTGTTGCTTAAAGAAGGACAGGCAAAGTGACCAATCTAAAAGGTTCTTTTGTTTAAATCAGGTCCAAGAAAAATAATGTAACATTTAGGGGCAAATATACAGCCCAATAACCCAGCACTGGAGGCTAATATGGCAAATATCTCAACTGCCACCATTCTACTGCCCTTACTGCTCAGGTATGCAGGGACAAATGCCCCCCACACGCTACAGAACCCCAACATACTGAAAGTGATGTTTTTAGCCTCATTAAATCGGTCAGGGAAATCCTTGGCTAGAAATGCAGCAATGAAACTTAGTAGGGCCAAGGTTCCCATGTACCCAATAGAACAAAAGAAAAGGGATACAGATCCTTCATTGCACATTAAAATAACTGTTTCCATTTCAGAAACTGTATCGGCCTCCAAAAAGGGTGGGTAAGAAGCCATCCACACAGCGGAGATTCCAGTGGAACCCAAAGAGCATATTATAACTAATACAATGGCCAGTTGGGTTCCTACATACTTCTTCAGCTTGCTCCCAGGCTTTGTGGCATTGAAGGCAATAATAACTGTGAGAGTTTTAGCCAACACAGAAGAAACAGAAATAGTAAATACAGTCCCAAATGTTACTTGTCGGAGGAGACAACATATCTGAGTTGGGCGCCCAATGAATAATAAAGTGCAGAGGAAACACAACATGAGAGAGATGAGGAGGAGACAGCTGAGATGTTGGTTATTGGCTCTCACTATAGGAGTCTCCCAATATTTCACAAAGATTCCCAAAACTACAGAAGCTGTGATGAAGAGGATGAAGGCAATGACAGTTAAACTGGCCCCCATGGTGTCTGTATAGGAAAGGAAGTTTATAGCTTTAAGGAGACATTCCGTTCTCTCTGTATTAGACTTCTGATACTCCGAGCATCTCTCACAGTTTGCTGCATCTGATATAAAATAAATCGAGATGTTGAAAGGTAAAATTATTAAGGAAAAATGAAAACACAAAGACAGAAACATTTAACAGTGCCCATGATATTAATGTAACGCAATAAAAAAATAATTTCTAAGTTTACTAGTATCATTAACTTGGTTGCTCCACTTTATAATTAAATTGGTTACTATGGTTGCACTTATATATTTATATATAGCTACACCAGGTTTAGGAAGTTAATCCCATCGTTGTTGTCCATTTCACCCAGTTTCAAGTGAAACTTAAACACATTATTGTTTTTTTAGAATGTGCGCCAATGCTCCTAAAATGGCTGCTGGAGCACTTCCTGTTTGGGAAAAAAAGAGGATTCATGGAAATGAATGGCCATTTAATCTTCAGAAATTTCTCGAATTTTGTGATTTTCAGACAATAAACTTGATATTTTCGCTCAACCCTGAAACATTATCATGACATTTAATAAATGCAAGAATGATCGTGTTTTATCCTAAAAAATACCAATTCAAGTTTATACAAGTTTCAAGGTCAGAAAAAGATCTAGTTTTAGTAAATCTGCCCCATAGACTTTTTAACTTGCATCTTCCTTTTGAAAAACACATATGGTAATGAATGAGTGTCTGTAAAAAAACTATACTCAGGACCAGACCGGCAAATTAGCCCCGATTCTTGCATTTGAAAAAACAACATCACAAAAACTTGAATTCATAAAAAATCTCCCTTTTCGCGGTGACTAATCTCTGCGGAATTCCATCCCACTGGTGAGAATGTAAATCGCCGGTGGGATGGCATATGTGGCGTGGAAATTGCCAAGGTTTTCTCTCAAGGCAACTTCTGCAATTTTGGCAAATTGCTGCGCTGCGTATGCCATCCCACCGGGGATTTACATTCTCACCAGTGGGATGGAATTCCGCGGAGATTAGTCGCCCGTCTGTCACAGCCCTAAAGGCATAGATTTTTTCCTCCAAATTATCTTTTTTCTGGTTTTGGAATGTTTGGCTTACCGGTTGTGTTGGACATTTCCCCATCTGCGCACCTGACACAGCCATAACAACAAGATGGCGCCCCTTCTATTTTAGCTTTCCTGTATCCTGGGGCACAGGGCTCATTGCACTGAGATAGAGGCATCTACATGTGGGAGATATAAAGATGCTTTAGCCTATGGGAGAAGCAGTATCGGGGGGCTTATGTATTCAAGCCATGCAGTTACCAGGGTGGGGGAGGAGCCTGTAGATATGGGTGTGTTATATGAGATACACATGGTATGTGATATAATAAAAAAGGTCAGTAAGAGCTTAAAATTAAATGTCTCATTTCACTTCACCGAAAAAATGTGGGAAATGCATTGAAATCAATGGGTGTGTTTTCTTTACTCACACAACCTTTTTTTAACCTCCCAACATTTATTTCACCCTTTTAACTCTATGGTGTTTTTTCACAACAAAAACTGGGGAAAACTTTCGCTCATCACTAGGGAGCAACTCAATGTGAAATTCTTCTTCAGGTCTAAAATAATAATTTACGTTAATCAGAAAAGCCCCTTATGTTAGGATGCTGTATAGTCTTCATAAATCCAATTCTCAGCTACAACTTATGGCAAATCTAACAATTTTTTGTCATAGGAGCTGTTAACTTTTCAAAGCCTTTTCAAAGGCAACTGTTCAAGTATCAACATTATATTGGACTTTTCAATGATCAATGTCTTTGGAAATAGTTTGGATAAATAGGATGGTATTAGCTTTATGCAGTGAATCAAAGTGGTGGTGTTTGGTGATCAGTCTGTGCTTGGCCCTTCTGTGGCCATATTTTGTCCCCTTTATTCCCACCAACCCCCTCCAACTACAGTACGGATACACGCACAAACTCACGCAGACAAAAATTATATAATTATTACCTTTTTGAAGTAAGGACCCCAAACGTCATCTCTGCCATTTATATAAAACCTTTTCTTACTGTTTAACTGATTAAATTGCCCAACTTTTTGTCTCTTAACCCGACCGTCTGGTAGGAAAAACCACTTGACTATATCAAAAGCAGGAGGGGGCTCTCCTTTGTCATTAAAGAAGACTGTGTCCCCAGTAGATGTTGAAAAGGTCAAATTACGGATGTATTTATTTAGCTAGAATAGGAAATGAATAAAATAGTCTAAGTTGCCTCATACACAATGTGTCTGAACCAAAAATTGTACATTGAATAATTTAACACAGGAATCAGATACTTGGTCGTCCCTGTAGCTTAAAAAACAGACTTAGGGCCACAGCTGTAAAGATGAAATTCACAGATAATAATGTGGTAATAGTATTTAGTATATGGATAAACACAATTTACTCATTATTAGATACAAATGACTGCATGCTACCCTTACGCTATACAAACACACACACACATAGTACAATCATTTGTGAACACCTAGGGGCAGATTTACTAAAACTCTATTATTTCTCAATTTTAAACATTTTCAAACTCAACTAAACTTGTTTTCCCTGAATGTCTAACATTTCTTTTAAAAAATCGGAAACCTCCAAAGTTTCATGAAAAGAGAAGGACCTTCAAGAAAGTGAAGGGACATCTGCCATTGATTAAAATACGACTTTTCTAATTGTTGCTGTGAAAACTCAACTTTTTGTGACAAAAGTAGGATCTTCAAGGATCGGCCATTGTCTTCTACATGAACTCGACAAGTTTAACCTGGCCAATTTTTAGATTTGGATTTTTAGTTGCTTACTAGTACAGGTATGGGATCCCTTATCCAGAAACTCGTTATCAAGAAAGCTCCGAATTACGGAGAGCCTGTCTCCCATAGACTCCATTTTAATCAAATAATTTAGAATTTTAAAACTGATTTCCTTTTACTCTGTAATAATAAAACAGTACCTGTACTTGATCCCAACTAAGATATAATTACCCCTTATTGGGGCAGAACAGCCCTATTGGGTTTATTTAATGGTTAAATGATTCCCTTTTCTCTGTAATAATAAAACAGTACCTGTACTTGATCCCAACTAAGATATAATTACCCCTTATTGGGGCAGAACAGCCCTATTGGGTTTATTTAATGGTTAAATGATTCCCTTTTCTCTGTAATAATAAAACAGTACCTGTACTTGATCCCAACTAAGATATAATTACCCCTTATTGGGGGCAGAACAGCCCTATTGGGTTTATTTCATGGTTAAATGATTCCCTTTTCTCTGTAATAATAAAACAGTACCTGTACTTGATCCCAACTAAGATATAATTACCCCTTATTGGGGCAGAACAGCCCTATTGGGTTTATTTAATGATTAAATGATTCCCTTTTCTCTGTAATAATAAAACAGTACCTGTACTTGATCCCAACTAAGATATAATTACCCCTTATTGGGGGCAGAACAGCCCTATTGGGTTTATTTCATGGTTAAATGATTCCCTTTTCTCTGTAATAATAAAACAGTACCTGTACTTGATCCCAACTAAGATATAATTACCCCTTATTGGGGCAGAACAGCCCTATTGGGTTTATTTAATGGTTAAATGATTCCCTTTTCTCTGTAATAATAAAACAGTACCTGTACTTGATCCCAACTAAGATATAATTACCCCTTATTGGGGCAGAACAGCCCTATTGGGTTTATTTAATGGTTAAATGATTCCCTTTTCTCTGTAATAATAAAACAGTACCTGTACTTGATCCCAACTAAGATATAATTACCCCTTATTGGGGGCAGAACAGCCCTATTGGGTTTATTTCATGGTTAAATGATTCCCTTTTCTCTGTAATAATAAAACAGTACCTGTACTTGATCCCAACTAAGATATAATTACCCCTTATTGGGGGCAGAACAGCCCTATTGGGTTTATTTCATGGTTAAATGATTCCCTTTTCTCTGTAATAATAAAACAGTATCAAGGTATAGAGATCCAAATAACGGAAAGACCCCTTATCCAGAATACCCTTGGTCCCGAGCATTCTGAATAAGGGGTTCCATACCTGTACTGTAAATCTCGAAAAATTCACAGCATTTTTTCCCTTTGGCTTTTTGCGCAAAAAATCTGATTTGAGGGGAAAAAATTGATGGGCCCCTAATTTTGGCGCATAGGTAAATCCCATAAGAATGAACAGGAAGTGGGTGAATTTCTTGTTGTTGAGCTCTAATCTCACATTTTGACAAACCTGCCCCTAGCTACTGTACATGGTTATTATGTGAGATTAGAGACCACTCTCTATTCATTCCTATTGGCTTTTTGGAACTCTAACTTTCACCCATTGATAAATATGCTTCTAAATATCCCATAGGAATGAGTGAATCTGCCCCTTACATGTTTAAAAATGTTTTGTGAGGGAACCTTATAGATATTTCTTAATTGAGATATTTGGTGGTTCCACCTTTCCTAATTTACTTGAATAGATTAGATGTTTGGAATTTTAGTACCTTTGAATTACACCTTTAGGAACAAAACAGTAGATTTGTGACAATGCCGGGAATATTACCCTACCTGCCAGGGCTTTATTTTTCTCAGACTTTGTAGTTTGCCCCAGTGATTGGCCGGGGGCTGAGCAGAGTAGAGATTGTGCAGGGCGCGCGCCAGTGCATAGACTGCAGTGTAAACTCTATAAGTCACTCTGTAATTGTGATTCCCATACACTGATACATCTGCCGCACTCATAGTCTCATTCCTTGTGCAGTCTTTAGCTATTTTACTATTCTGAAGTCTAACATAGACACGCTGTGGAAAATTGCAGCCAAATAACCAAGACCAGGTATTTACAGTTAAATCATCACTGTTGTTATACGGAGAAAATCTATAGAAAAACTTCTCAAAGCCGGGGATCTCTCCTTCCTGGATTAACAATGACACAGAGCCATTTAATGTGATTTTAATATTTTGTTGTCTAAAAATCATGACTCTGGGGAAAAACGATGATGTTATCCAAAACTTTGTTGGAATTTTATATATTGCAAATATATTTGTAAAGAAAAAGGCAAATCTTGTGCTTATATACAAGACAATCACATGAGCAGAACTTTTCCTGATCTGCTGAACAATCTCTTCTGAATGACGGTAGTTAAAATATATCTCTCTAAGTACAGCAGTGAAAGCCAAACAGCCCCCCCTGCTGGCAAGTTCCTTACTTATCCTTTCCCGGCCTCTGTACCCTGTGGCATCATCTGATATAATGAGTCCGACCCATTTCCAGCCAAAGTGCTTCAGTATCTTCACAATCCCATCAATTTCTGCCTCCTCATTGGGGATAGTTCTGTAGAATGATGGGAACCGGGTTCTGTCATTAAACACTGGATCCATGGTGTTATAACTGATCTTAAAAAAAATAAGAAAGAAATATATAGATAGGGAAGCTTCAAATAAACAGCTACAGGGCTTCAAATAAAGGTGTGGGGAGGTTAATTGTTATCCAAGATAGGAAAACATATTTAAAGATAAGGAAAGCTATGGAGGCAGTTTAATCCCAATATATAGTCACAATAGTGCAAGATAGAACACTGTATTCATTCTGTAGAATGCTTACCATACCTGACTAAATGGCCCTAGAAGCTCTCTCTATTTGTTTAAGATAGCAGCTGCCATTTTAGCTTGTTGTGATGTAACTTCCCTTTTTTCCTTATTTTAGTCTATGGCTGGATCGTAGCTCTGGTCTCAGATTATAGCAGGGTGGGAATGGTGGAAAGAGGGAGGGGGCGAGGTATTAGGGAGAAGGGAGGGGAAAAGGGAGAGAGAAGCAAGCTAAGCAGGCTGTAACCCATGCCCTGGAGGTTTGAACTGGGATAAGGAAGTCTAATACAGAGGACCATGTGTACACAATAGAAGGAAAGAAATGCAGTGTTTTTTGACAGAGTACATAGACCTTTCTGATAAAGCTTACTTAGTTTTTACCTTTCCTTCTGCTTTAAGTGAGGCAAATATGCAAGTGATTGAAGATAGCATCTATGGAAGATTAAAAAGTAATCTAAACAAAATATATCACAATTAACTAAATGAGGTGGATTGTGGTTGAAACACATTCTGCAGAAAAAAATAGAATTTCCTAGAGTTTAGTATTACTTTCTGAAGATCATCAGGATCATCAGGTAATTGGAACCAGAATGAAACAAAATTCCAAACCTTTTTAGATTGTTTTTAACAAAGCAATTTTGATATACATCTTCTTGTTAAGGAAGCTGAAAAATGGTACAAACATTTGAGGGTTTAACAAATTAAAACAGCTTTTATCATCCATGTTTGCTTTTGATGGGTCTATAAATGCAGATAATTGGAGAGACCAACAATTTAGATTTAGTTTTTTTGTTTTTTTTCTGGATTACCAGAAATGTTATATTAGATTTCAAAGAGGAGTCGGACAAATTATCAGCCCTAAATGCACAGAATTAAATGTTGACAATTACCACTATTTATGGACATGCCCTAAAATTTGTTCTTGTATCGATAAAGATTTTATTTTTAAATTTTTGTTGCTTTTTTGGAAAGTGCCGCTAAAATTCCAATCTGAAGAGCTGTGGAACAAAAAGCTATATAATTAAAAAAACCAAATAAATAAATAATAAAATGAATTTTTGTATTAAAAACTATACCTGAATGAAATATTGATAATGAGTTCATGTATTTTCATACTGTTTTCTCATTGTACCGTTAAGAACCCTGACAATTTTTTTTTGCTATTTATAGGTTGAAATGTAAAGGTAGGCTGGCCAGCCATGGAATTTATTGATTTCACTCATTTGATCAAAAAAACTTACTTACTGAATAGCTCACCATATTCTTCAGTTTATGGAGTATTAGGAATCTTCTTCTAATAACTGGAGAGGTGTCTCAAAGGGGTAATAGGGCTGAAGAATCATTAAAGAAGAAATTAAAAAGTGATCACCCTTTTATACTGAAGCCAGATAACACTCTCTTTGACTTGTCTGTACAAAATCTAATATAAATCTCCTGTGTACAGATGGAGCCAAGTCCCTTTACCAAGTTGTAGGGATGCAGCGAATCCCAGATTTGGTTCGGGATTTGGCAGAATCCCGGTGTTTTTTTAAGTATTCGGTTTCAGACAGATCTGTGGTCCCGGCCGAACCAAATCTGAATGAGCATAAATTAGTATATGCTAATTAGAATTCAGAAAGGGTTAAATGGGCAGTGAAAAAATACACAGGATTCGGTATTCAGCTGAATTGTGCTGGGTGGGTTCAGGGTTCAGCCAAATCCCGGTGTTTTTTTAAGGATTCGGTTTCAGACGGATCTGCAGACCTGGCCGAACTGAATCCTACTTAGCATAAATTTGCATATGCTAATTAGAACCCGGAAAAGGTTAAATGGGCAGTGCGGTTCGGTATTCGGCTGAATCGTGCTGGGTGGGTTCGGA
The DNA here is from genome assembly GCF_000004195.4 of Xenopus tropicalis. Taxonomy (NCBI): domain Eukaryota; kingdom Metazoa; phylum Chordata; class Amphibia; order Anura; family Pipidae; genus Xenopus; species Xenopus tropicalis. Next base: position 154,773,212 of record NC_030681.2, read on the forward strand.
GGTTCACCCAAACCCAAAAAAGTGGGTTTGGTGCATCCCTACCATGTTGTCATGTTAGGCAGGAGTTAACACTCAAAAAATGGTGTCTGGACATGGTGAGACAATATGTCATAAAAGTATCACATGCTACAGTAAAAACCATCTATAAGTTGAAAACAAGAGGTTAAATAGTTAAGAATGGGAGGTAATTAGTGAGAAAATCAGATCCATATATTATAATCCCCAAAGATGTGAGTACAGTGAATCTAATGAACAAAGTATATATTAATGGGAAACCACAAAACTGTACATGGGTATTCGGCATCCACTGTGTGTGTTGTGCCTCTCCAAGTTTGACAAGGTGAGCCAGGAGAAGTCTGCTTCTTTTGGGGCCTAAACAATTGGGGGCTAAATTATTGCTAAACATTGTAATAATAATTATTTATTACCAAGACAAATAAATGATCTGTTTGATTCCTTGGACTAATAATTCCTATGTTACTCACTTAAGGTGGCAATACACATTGTGATCCGCTCATTTGGCAAGGTCGGCAAATGAGCAGATCTTCTCCCTATATGCCTACCTAAGGTGGGCGATATCAGGGTAATTTGATCATTTGGCCCTTATGGTGGGTGTATGGCCCATTGGACCGAGGACCACTGATGCAGTCCCCAATCTGACGGAAAAATCAAATCAAGATCTGGCCGATTTTAAGCCAGATATTGGTCAGGTAGGCCCATCGGGGGTGCCCATACACAGGCAGATAAGCTACTGAATCGGTCTGAAGGACCCAAATCTGCAGCTAAATTCTGCCCATGTATGCCCATCTTAAGTTACATATTTATCAAAGAGAACTCAGATAAAGACTCGGCTTCTCCAGGGCTCAATAAAGAAAAAATATAGTAAATTATAGATCTACTTGCCTGTGGGTATCTAAACATTGATATGAGTTGGGCCAAGGAGAATTTAGTGCTAGAAGTCACATCTCCCACATATCCCATCAGCTTTGCCTTCTCCCAGCAATCATAATTTGGAGCTTGGTATTCTGCCCCAGACATTACGGCCAGCGCATCATAGAGAGATTTAAGTTCATTCTCACATGTGTCGTATATTATGTATCCCAAGGAAATATTGGGTAAAATCCTCGAACTTCTATTGATCTCTTCAACCGCAAACAGGAAAGCCACATAATGCCGATAATATTGGAACGATGTCCTGTTGGATATATTTCCTTTAATTAATTGAACCAAATAAATATTATATTATATTAATAAATAGTATGCTGTGAAAAAAACATTGAATTTTTATAGTTAACTCAACATGAACCCAGTTGAGATTTCTCAAAAATACACAAACATTAGCAGGAAAACACATCAGTGTGGAAAATTGTGCTCTGGCACTTTGGTCCAGGGTCTTTGTAAATTGCCTGCAGTATGAAATAGATATGCCAGTTTCCAATTACCATATATACTCGAGTATAAGCCGATCCGTATATAAGCCGAGGTACCTAATTTTACCTAAGAAAACTGGAAAAACTTATTGGCTCGAGTATAAGCCTAGGGTGGGAAATGCAGCCGCTACTGCTAAGTTTCAATAATCAAATAAATAATAAAAGGACACTCAGCGTGACCCCATGTGAACTCTTCATAAATATATCATGCTGGCAGCTGCAGATTAGGGAAAGGTGGATGGAGGACCCTTTGACCCTCCTGCCATACTAAGTAACAAGTACTTGCCATCCTGCTGTGTGTGCTCCCATCCTGCTGCGTGCGCTACCATTGTATAAACCGTATGCTTCACTCGTATGCGGTTCCCATCATGTGTGCTGTGTGCATGTCCCCTGGCATCTCCAAGGCGCTCGTATGCTTCACTCGTTTGGTTTGAGCATTCCCCTCCATATTTGTGCTGTTTGCAGTTCCCATTGTATCAGAACAACTTGCTCTTTCAGAATCTTCCCCCTTCTTCACAAGCTGATAGTGCCCATGATTGTCTGACACCCTTCTTATTTTAAATGTTTCTGCCATGGCATCCACTGATCCATCATATAGGCCTCCCGGCTTTCTCCCAAAATCTTCCCCTAAGTCTCCCCCGGCCATAAAGTCTTCTTCCTCCTCAGAATGGCAGTCTCTCCCTGCAAAAAGTGCTTGCAACAAGCACATTACATCTTCAAATCCATATACCCGAGTATAAGCCGAGTATAAACCATTTTTGGTGCTGAAAAACTCGACTTATACTCGAGTATATACGGTATATGTTCAAAATATTCAAGATTTAAGGGCTATTGGGGAAGGTGAGTTTTGCCTACAAATCAATGTAATTAGAGCAGGGCTAATGTATTCTGTAGCTTCTGTACATAACATCTCAGTAAATAACAAAGACCCAAGTACTTACTGTGAGCATGAATATTCTGATGGATAGGATGTATATGCATACTGCTGCATAAAAAGGTACTCACTCAACCGGATAAAAGCTGCAATGACAAAGTCTCCATCTTCATATCTGGTTGGATAATAGTGATCGTTTAATTCACATTCAGGTCTGGGATTGAGCAGAATGTCCGATGCCCCCGATAACTCCAGCAGCAATATGATCAGCGTCAGCATCTTTCCTTGGGGAGAAACTGTCGGCTCTCATAGTGGCGCCACCCAACAGCACAGTCCAATTTATACTTTTGCCAGACACTTAAATACCATTTTCAAGTGTGAATTTTAAGACAAAGCACGTTCTGATGAGGAGGTTATTTCTTAACCACAGATCACAAACACAGGCCCTAAGGGAATGAGCGGATGGCGGCATTGAATAAATAGTTGTCAGCGCCTTGTGGGCAGCAGGGGGAGAGAAATAGAACAGAAATCAGAAAATATATAAATATCTGACAATAAAAATATATTTTTATAGCCTGGATATTCGTATAAACCTGACTTGGTATTTTTTCAAATAAAACACAATCACTCTTCCATTTATTAAATGTCATGATAATGGTGGTAGGGATGAACGAAAATATTGAGTTTATTGTCTAAAAATCACATTTTTTTCAAGCTGAAAAATTCCAAAAATTTGAGAAATTCGTGAAATTTAAATGGCTGTTCATTTCCATGAATCCTGTTTATTTTTCCCAAACAGGAAGTGCTCCAGCAGCCATTTTAGGCGCTCATTGTTAGAAAACAATAATGTGTTTAAGTTTCACTTGCAAGTATGTGAAATAGAAAACAATGATGAGATTAACTTCCCCTTGAAAATGTGTCAAGGCCAGGCTGTCATTAACTATTCTATTCCTCTACTATTCTAAGCCTCCACAGGACTCGACAGCTTAAACCTGCCAAGTTGGCAGGTGGTATTTTAGAAAAAAAGGAATTTTTCGATGAAAATTTTGCAAATATTTTGAAAAAATACGAGAAAATGTTTGTACTGCCAAATACCCATTCATAAATCTCAAAAATTCATAAATTTCAATATTTCTCAAAATTGATTAGTAAATGTGCCCTGATAGGAAAAGTCTGTACAATAAAAAAAGTTGCAGAAAACTCAGATTTTCTGAGTTGTTGCTCCAAAAACATGGCTTTTTTGAATTGTTGCACAAAAAAGCTACAAAAACCCAAAACCTCTTTGTTTTGTTTTGAGACAAAAGAAGGATCTTCCAGGAAAGGGGAGGGACATTTGCCATTGGTTTCTACATGAACTCGGCAAGTTTAACCTGGTGAATTGTCAGATTTGGATTTTTAGCCCTTTAGATGCATAGTAAATCTAAATAATCTAAATAATCTAATAAAATTGTGACCTTTTTTTCTGCAACTTTTAGTGCTAAAAATAAAAAAAAAATACAGTGATTAGTAAATGGGGCCCTTTGTATGAAAATAGCTTGCATTCTGGCATCTGAGTTTGTGCCAAACAGAAGGGAGCTGGATTCACTGTATATATACCTCTTAGTCCCGATAGTAAGAAGTTACCTAATTTTCTAAAGTCAAATAGGATCGCACTTACACCTGGAGCTTCTCACCTATGGCGATCTGGTAAGCCTTGACCTCTTTCCTTAATATGTGAATGATACTGGGAAACTGGACTTTTACAGCACAGTGCCCCCACCTAGTGGGAACTAAGGGGTAAATCTAAGGGGGGTCCCACTAGGAAAATAAAATACACAGAATTTTTGTTGGTAGCCAGAGTGTTGTGTTACTATAACTCTCAATGAAATAGGTGCCAGTGGTTCTTAATGTTGAACATGGACTGTTCATTTACACAGCCACTTGGGAGTAATAACAAGTACAATATATACAGGTAGTAGCATCTCACAGGTCAGGCAGTACTCATGACAAATGGTCACAATGACTCTCTCCCCGCAGGGCACAATGTGTTGCCCCCAGCTTTCAGATTATGGCTTCCAGTGGAACTGGGGTGATCACTATCTAGCCCTAGGTCTGTACACTGGGAACCCTACTGGGCAGTATTATACCCGGGATAATAATCCCTCTGCAAATCCTTGTCAGAGCCAGAAGCTGCTCACTAGCTAGCCCTGCCTGTCTATCACACCTAGTGGGATCTATTACAGGAGCTGCCTGACCTGTCTGGGCCTACCTACACCCAGGTTCCACTACAATATCCCCACCTGCTTGTTCAGGTAGAGAGCTTTCACCAAAATGGCTTCCAGCCTCACCGCTGCTTAGCAGTTTATACTATGCCACAGTGCCACCTTATGGCCAAACTGTGGAACTGCAAAAAGTTCATGCTATGACCCAGGAAAATGGACTTACTTCCCATTACATTAAGGACCCTTTATAGCTATCCAAATAACTAGGGGACTACCAGTAAGAAAGGGTACAATTTACCAGTTCCCTACACTGGGGGTGTGGATATTTATAGTTAATATGTCAGCTGACCTGGTAATTCTGTAGACCTGAGGATACGGTATCTTTACAAATTCTGATTTGCTGCATCCTAAGTCACCAGAATTCCAAAAGGAGCAGAGAATAAGACATTGCTACAAATACCAGTTTAGATAACAGCGCTCTTAAGCTGGTGGCAGTATCTCAAATTTAAGTCATAATATTTTATTTGCTGCTCCTTCCTATCTTTAAATATTTCCCAGAATGCCCTCTGACAGTTGAGACACTGTTTCCATTGCCAAATAATTTTCTGGCTAGCCAGGTTTCCTTTCTTTATGTTTTATGTGTTCTTTTATTCAGTGTCTAAAGTGTCATTCTTTTGTTCAAAGAGTAATTCTCATTTCAATGAGAACAAGAAACTAATTAATAGGTATTGGTATGTAATTGGCTCTTTACTGCATTAATAATCCCCGTTAATTATACGATTACGCCAAGAGGGGAATATACCTTTCTTTGCCATTGCTTGGATAATATTTCTAGTACATTAGAATAATCTGTTCCTTTATCGACCCAATGTTTCTGCCTTCTTGGAAGAGAATAAGCAGAAATTGGAGAAGAGTCTAAGGAACTGCCTCTCTTTGCCCCAGTGTCTCTAATAATATATAGTCTGTAAGGCCCCATGTAATCACTATATTAGACCTTGATATGAATCTGGCTGTCACTTTGTGCATCTCACTTTATTTATCAGTTGCAAATTCGAAGGAAACTTAGGTTGTTTAAACATTTTACATAATTTGTATTTTCAAAGCCTTATTTGTAATTACAATTCTCATAAATCTGTGGGCTGGGTTTTATGTGGGTGAAAAACTAGATTTCAGCAAAAAATGAATTGTTTTGTATGGGGGACCACATATGTTTATGGGTATCTGCTGAAAATGGATCTTGAAGAAGAGACTTGTTTGGGATGTCAGGATTGCACATCAGCCTGTCCTTGATACATTTTCAAGGGGAAGTTAATCACATCATATTGTCTTCTATTTCACACACTTTCAAGGGCAACTTAAACACATTGTTTTCTATTTCCTCATGTTCAAGGGGAAGTTTTCTGTTTCACACACTTTCAAGGGAAAGTTAAACACATTATTGTTTTCCAAGATGCAAGTGAGGAAAATAATGTGTGCCAGTGCTCGTAAAATGGCTACTGGAGTGCTTCCTGGGAGCACTTTTGGGAAAAATAAAGAGAGTCCTCTATTTTTAGTTCAAAAATTCTTGAAGAAATGCAATATATTCTCGAAAATTTTGTAAAAACTTTCACCATAATTCTCTAATTGTTGGAGAAAAATAGCTTGACCATTTTGCATAAAACACCAAATGCTAAACTTGTTCAATCAACTTACAAATTATCATGACTGGTAATAAATACATCATTATTCAAATAATTTTAATGAAAAATCTCTCAAGAGTTCATGTGAGTTTCTAAAAATGAAAAAAAATCCAATTTTTAGTTAATCTGCCCCTAAGTCTTGGTTACTTTAGCGCTTAATCTTCTGTAACCCTTTCTTGGCACACTCCTGTAGAATCAGATCCCACACTCTTTTCTTGGCTGTTATCTGTGACAATCAGGCAGACCTGAACCTCTTACCTAATTAAAAGATACTGGGAACTGAGATTTACACTGAGACTTTCTACCTGGCTTCCCAGTCCATAGAATGGAGTCCAACTACAGACAGAATTGTGTGTTCCCAACTCTTATATAAGAAACGGGGACTACAATAACTACCACTGGGCTCAGGTGAACAAATCCCTCCCTCAGGGTAAAGGTACAGTTACCCACCATAGGGATGATTAACTCTTTTCCTTTCCTTACTCATTTTTATAACCTTTTACCATTAAAATGATGCTTGGTGCACTGTATGCAATGAGAGATATTAAATAAAACTTCAAAAAAGCTACAAAAAGCTCCTTTTGTATATGTATTCCTCTCTAATCAAATATAGAATATACCCCATAGTTATACTATTCTAAGGGACCCACTAAGGAATAAATCATGTTGATGCTAAAGAAGGACAGACAAAGTGACTAAACTACAATGTTCTTTTGTTTAATTCAGGTTGAAGAAATATTATGTAACATTTAGGGGCAAATATACAGGCCAATAACCCAGCACTGGAGGATAAGATGGCAAATATCTCAACTGCCACCATTCTACTGCCCTTACTGCTCAGGTATGCAGGGACAAATGCCCCCCACACGCTACAGAACCCCAACATACTGAAAGTGATGTTTTTAGCCTCATTAAATCGGTCAGGGAAATCCTTGGCTAGAAATGCAGCAATGAAACTCAGTAGGGCCAACGTTCCTATATATCCAATTATACAGAAGAAGAAAGTGACTGATCCCTCATTGCACAGGAGAATAACTGTGTCCATTTCTGAAACTGTATCGGCCTCCAAAAAGGGTGGGTGAGAAGCCATCCACACAGCGGAGATTCCAGTGGAACCCAAAGAGCATATTATAACTAATACGATGGCCAGTTGGGTTCCTACATACTTCTTCAGCTTGCTCCCAGGCTTTGTGGCATTGAAGGCAATAATAACTGTGAGAGTTTTAGCCAACACAGAAGAAACAGAAATAGTAAATACAATCCCAAATGTTACTTGTCGGAGGAGACAACATATCTGAGTTGGGCGCCCAATGAATAATAAAGTGCAGAGGAAACACAACATGAGAGAGATGAGGAGGAGACAGCTGAGATGTTGGTTATTGGCTCTCACAATAGGAGTCTCCCAATATTTCACAAAGATTCCCAAAACTACAGAAGCTGTGATGAAGAGGATGAAGGCAATGGCAGTTAAACTGGCCCCCATGGTGTCTGTATAGGAAAGGAAGTTTATAGCTTTAAGGAGACATTCCGTTCTCTCTGTATTAGACTTCTGATACTCCGAGCATCTCTCACAGTTTGCTGCATCTGATATAAAATAAATCAAGATGTTTAAAGGTAAAATCAGAAACATTTAACAGTGCCCATGATATTAATGTAACGCAATAAAAAATAATTTTAGTATCATTAACTTGGTTGCTCCACATTATAATGAATTTGGTTACTAAAGTTGCATTTATATATTTATATTTATAGTTACACCAGGTTTAGGAAGTTAATCCCCTCATTGTTATTCATTTCACCCAGTTTCAAGTGAAACTTAAACACATTATTGTTTTCCTAGAATGAGCGCCAATTTTCCTAAAATGGCTGCCGGAGCACTTCCTGTTTGGGGAAAAAAAGAGAATTCATGGAAATGAATGGCCATTTACATTTCACAAATTTCTCGAATTTTGTGATTTTCAGACAATAAACTTGATATTTTCGGTCAAACCTAACAACATTATTGTGACATTTAATAAATGCACAATGTAAAAAAAAAAACAATTCGAGTTTATACAAGTTTCAAGGTCAGAAAAAGTCTATTTTTATTAAATCTGCCCCATAGACTTTTTAACTTGCATCTTCCCTTTGAAAAACACATATGGTAATGAAGAGTTTCTGTAAAAAACAAAAACAATACTCGGAACCGGGACCGGCAAATTCGCCCGTTTCTTGCATAACATCACAAAAATTTGAATTTGGAAAAAATATGCATAACTTTTCATGGGTAAAGCCATTTGAAGTTTATCACTGCTTTATCGTGATAGCCAAGGAAAGGTGGGTCTCTGTGCAGTTGAATCACCAAGAGGGAAAAGACAAGTGCAAAGTGATAATGGACAAGGCTGTATTAGAAGGGAGGCCATAGTGCCTCTATAGGACACTGGTGAGACCTCACCTTGAGGATAATGTTGGGTTTTTGATGAAGTCTACCCAAAGATACATTAGAATCTGCCTCGATGAGTGCAACATGGCTTAACCAATCAAAAATCTCAGGTAAGTTCCAAAACCTTGACATGGACCTTGAATTTTTTTCTATGATTTATTACAACCATGAGTAACCCATTCCAGTAAAAGAGCAATATACCCTCTAGTTCAACATGAGTGCAATGAATAGGGCTTGTTCTAAACATACATTTTGCCTATATTTTTCATCACAAACAAATCAATGATTTTGTTATACATTCACAGGCCAAACAGGGAAACTGAAGCTCCCCATGTTTGGTTCTTGCCAGGAGATAAATACATTCCCAGTTGATAAGCTGTGCATAGGCAATCTAACTACTGTATCTACCACACAAGGATACAAGGACCAAAAAAGCTTTAGTTTTACTATTTGCCCTACGTATCTAAAGAAATAGCAAGATCTTTTTGTGATCTTGTATTTAATTTATAGGCAGAATAGTTGCAAATTGCCCAAAATTTGTTCAACTGAGAAGTCATCAAACATTTTCGGGACCAGGAGGATATTCATATAAAGGACACGTAAAGGATTATTTTCCTTGCTTAATACTCTTTGTTGTGTTTGTTTGCAAGGGACAAATAGTTGTTAAAAGTAGTAAATAACTCAGAAAAAGTATAAATCATAGATTTTTTCCCCCCAAATTATCTGCCCTTCAGAAATAGTATTTGTTTCTGGTTTTGGAATGTTTGGCTTACCGGTTGTGTTGGACATTTCCCTGTCTGCGCACCTGACACAGCCATAACAACAAGATGGCTTCCCTTCTATTTTAGCTTTCCTGTATCCTGGGGCACAGGGCTCATTGCACTGAGATAGAGGCATCTACATGTGGGAGATATAAAGATGCTTTAGCCTATGGGAGAAGCTTATGTATTCAAGCCATGCAGTTACCAAGGTGGGGGAGGAGCCTGTAAATATGGGTATGTGATACATATGGTATGTAATATAGAAAGTTCAGTAAGTAACATTGAATGTCCCATTTCACTCCACCGTAAAATGTGGGAAATACATTGAAATCAACGGGTGTGTTTTCTTTAATCACACAACTTATTTTTAACCTCCCAACATTTATTTCACCCTTTGGAATCTATGGTGTTTTCTCACAGCAAAACCTGGCAAAAACTTTCGCTCATCACTAGGGAGCAACTCAATGTGAAATTCTTCTTCAGGTCTGAAATAATAATTTACGTTAATCAGAAAAGCCCCTTATGTTATGATGCTGTATAGTCTTCATAAATCTAACTCTCAGCTGCAACTTACGGCAAATCTCTTCTTTTCTTCAGCACAATTATTTTTTATCATAGGAGCTGTTAACTTTTCAAAGCCTTTGAAAAGGCAATTGTTAATGTATCAACATTATATAAGACTTTTCAACGATCAATGTCTTTGGAAATAGTTTGGATAAATAGGATGGTATTAGCTTTATGCAGTGAATCATAGTGGTGGTGTTTGGTGACCAGCTGACAGTCTGTGCTTGGCCCTTCTGTGGCCATATTGTGTCCCCTTTATTCCCACCAACCCCCTCCAACTACAGTATGGATACATTCACAAACTCACTCAGGCAAAAATTATATAATTGTTACCTTTTTGAAATAAGGACCCCAAACGTCATCTCTGCCATTTATATAAAACCTTTTCTTACTGTTTAACTGATTAACTTGTCCAACCTTTTGTCTCTTAACCCGACCGTCTGGTAGGAAAAACCACTTGACTATATCAAAAGCAGGAGGGGGCTCTCCTTTGTCATTAAAAGAGTCGGCATCACCAGTAGATGTTGAAAAAGTCAAATTACGGATGTATTTATTTAGCTACAATAGGAAATGAATAAAACATTCTAAGTAGCCTGAGACACAAGGTCTCTGAAACAAAAATTGTACATTGAATAATTAAACACAGGAATCAGATACTTGATCGTCCCTGTAGCTTTAAAAACAGACTTAGGGCCACAGCTGTAAAGATTAAGTTCACAGACAGTAATTTGGTCATTGTATTTAGTATATGGATAAACACATTTATATGATTTACTGGTTATTTGATACAAATGACTGAATGCAACCCTTACACTATACGAACACACACACATAGTATGAGATCCTGTATCCGGAAACCCATTATACAGAAAGCTCCAAATTACGGAAAGCCTGTCTCCCATAGACTCCATTTTAATTAAAAAATTCAGAATTTTAAAACTGCTTGCCTTTTTCTCTGTAGTAATAAAGTAAGATATAATTACCCCTTATTTGAGCAGAATAGTCCTGTTGGGTTTATTTCATGGTTAAATGATTCCCTTTTCTCTGTAATAATAAAACAGTACCTGTACTTGATCCCAACTAAGATATAATTACCCCTTATTGGGGGCAGAACAGCCCTATTGGGTTTATTTAATTGTTAAATGATTCCCTTTTCTCTGTAATAATAAAACAGTACCTGTACTTGATCCCAACTAAGATATAATTACCCCTTATTGGGGCAGAACAGCCCTATTGGGTTTATTTAATGGTTAAATGATTCCCTTTTCTCTGTAATAATAAAACAGTACCTGTACTTGATCCCAACTAAGATATAATTACCCCTTATTGGGGCAGAACAGCCCTATTGGGTTTATTTAATGGTTAAATTATTCCCTTTTCTCAGTAATAATAAAACAGTACCTGTACTTGATCCCAACTAAGATATAATCACCATTATTTAATGGTTTATTTAATGATTTTATTGGGTTTATTTAATGGTTAAATGATTCCCTTTTCTCTGTAATAATAAAACAGTACCTGTACTTGATCCCAACTAAGATATAATTACCCCTTATTGGGGGCAGAACAGCCCTATTGGGTTTATTTAATGGTTAAATGATTCCCTTTTCTCTGTAATAATAAAACAGTACCTGTACTTGATCCCAACTAAGATATTCATACCCCTTATTGGGGGCAGAACAGCCCTATTGGGTTTATTTAATGGTTAAATGATTCCCTTTTCTCTGTAATAATAAAACAGTACCTGTACTTGATCCCAACTAAGATATAATTACCCCTTATTGGGGGCAGAACAGCCCTATTGGGTTTATTTAATGGTTAAATGATTCCCTTTTCTCTGTAATAATAAAACAGTACCTGTACTTGATCCCAACTAAGATATAATTACCCCTTATTGGGGCAGAACAGCCCTATTGGGTTTATTTAATGGTTAAATGATTCCCTTTTCTCTGTAATAATAAAACAGTACCTGTATTTGATCCCAACTAATATATAAATAATCGTTATTGGATGCAAAACAATCATGTTGGGTTTAATGTTTTATTGATTTTTTAGTAGACTTAAAGTATGGAGATCCAAATTACAGAAATATCCAGAATACTTTTGGTCCCAAACATTCTGGATAATGGGTCCTATACCTGTACAATCATTTGTGAATACCTAGGGACAGGTTTACTAAAACTCTATAATTTCTCATTTTTTTACATTTTCAAAACTCGACTAAACTCGTTTTCCTGAATTTTTTTAAAAATCGGAAACCTCTAAAGTTTCAGGACAAATGAAGGATATTCAATAAAGTGAAGGGATATCTGCCGTTGATTAAAATGCAACTTTTCTAATTGTCTCTGCGAAAATTCAACTCTTTCAAGTTATTTTACCAAAACAAGTGTTAAAAATCCAGTACCTCTAACGTTTCGTGACAAAAGAAGGATCTTCAAGGAAAGGGAAGGCACATCTGCCATTGTCTTCTACATGAACTCGACAAGTTTAACCTGACGAATTGTCGGATTTGGATTTTTAGTCGTTAAAATGCATAGAAAATCTTCAAAAATTCACACCATTTTTCCCCTGTTGCTTTTAGCGCTAAAAATCTGATTTGAGGGAAATAATTGATGGGCCCCGAATTTTGACCCATAGATAAATACACTTCTAAAAATCCCATAAGAATGAACAGAAAGTTGGTGAATGTTTTGTGATGAGCTCTAATCTCACATTTTGACAAACCCGCCCCTAGCTACTGTACATGGTTATTATCTCAGTTGGAAAACAAGGATGGTAATGTGAATGTGGCCCTCCTATAGCTGTACCATCCCCTGCTCAGCTGAGAAGATTTATCTAAATGTGAGATTAGAGCCCACTCTCTATTCATTCCTATGGGCTTTGAAGAACTCTAACTTTCAACCATTGATAAACATGCTTCTAAATATCCCATAGGAGCGATTGAACCTGCTCCTTAAATGTTTAAAAATGTTTCGGGAGATTTGTTTCTACATAGGCACATGTGCATTTCTGAGGTTACCTCTTAGATATGTCTTAATTGAAACAGTAACTATGTTATGCTCAAGTCCTATGCATTGAGCTCATATTGAAATGGGGGTATACTGTCCCTTTTAATTGAGATATTTGGTGGTTCCACCTCTCCTAATTTACTTGAATAGATTAGATCTTCGGAATTTTATCACCTCGGGATTACACCTTTAGCAACAAAGCAGTAGATTTGTGACAATGCCGGGAATGTTACCCTACCTGCCAGGGCTTTATTTTTCTCAGACTTTGTAGTTTGCCCCAGTGATTGGCCGGTGGCTGAGCAGAGTAGAGATTGTGCAGGGCGCGCGCCAGTGCATAGACTGCAGTGTAAACTCTATAAGTGACTCTGTAATTGTGATTCCCATACACTGATACATCTGCCTCACTCAGAGTCTCATTCCTTGTGCAGTCTTTAGCTATTTTACCATTCTGAAGTCTAACATAGACACGATGTGGAAAATTGCAGCCAAATAACCAAGCCCAGGTATTTATAGTTAAATCATCATTGTATTTATTTGTAGAAAATCTGTAGAAGAACTGCTCAAAGCCGGGGATCTCTCCTTCCTGGATTAACAATGACACAGAGCCATTTAATGTGGTTTTAATATTTTGTTGTCTGAAAACCATAACTCTGGGGAAAAACGATGATGTTATCCAGAATTTTGTTGGAATTTTATATATTGCAAATATATTTGTAAAGAAAAAGGCAAATCTTGTGCTTATATACAAGACAATCACATGAGCAGAACTTTTCCTGATCTGCTGAACAATCTCTTCTGAATGATGGTAGGTGAAATATATCTCTCTAAGTACAGCAGTGAAGGCTACACAGCCCCCACTATAGGCAAGTTCCTTACTTATCCTTTCCCGGGCTCTGTACCCTGTGGCATCACTTGATATAATGAGTCCGACCCATTTCCAGCCAAAGTGCTTCAGTATCTGCACAATCCCATCCATTTCTGCCTCCTCATTGGGGATAGTTCTGTAGAATGATGGGAACTGGGTTCTGTCACTGAGCGCTGGATCCATGGTGTTGTAACTGATCTTAAAAAAAATAAGAAATAAATATATAGATACAACAGGCTTCAAATAAACAGCTACAGGGCTTCAAATAAAAGTGTGGGGAGGTAAAATGTTATCCAAGATAGGAAAACATATTTAAAGATTAGGAAAGCTATGGGGGCAGTTTAATCCCAATAGATCAGCCACAATAGTGCAATTCTGTAGAATGCTTACCATACCTGACTAAATGGCCCTAGAAGCTCTCTCTGTTTGTTTAAGATAATAGCTGCCATATTAGGTGGGTGGGTGGGGAGGGGAGAAAGAAGGAGGGGGTGAGGAATTAGGGAGGAGTTAGTGGAAAAGGGAGAGAGAAGCAAGCTAAGCAGGCTGAAGCCCATGCCCTGGAGGTTTGAACTGAGATAAGGAAGTCTAATACAGAGGGCCATGTGTACACAATGAAAGGAAAGAAGTTTTTCTTTTGACAGAGGACTTAGAGCAGCAATACTGTAAGTGTTTATTGGTGTATGTACATAGACCTTTCTGATAAAGCTTACTTAGTTTTTACCTTTCCTTCTGCTTGAAGTGAGACAAATATGCAAGTGATTGAAGATAACAGCTATGAAAGATTAAAAAGAAATCTAAACAAATCTAATGGCAAATTCTGTTAATGCCTATAAGAGGGGCCTGGATGAGTTCTTGAACAAGGAGAATATCCAAGGCTATTGTGATACTAATACCTACAGTTAGTATTAAAGGAAAGGCAAAGTCACTTAGGGGTGCCAAAATGTTAGGCACCCCCAAGTGATTTTAATTGCCTACCTTGTACCCCGGGCTGGTGCCCCTGCTTTGAGAGAACAGCACCAGCCTGGGGTACCTGCAGAGCTTCCTCCTTCCTGCTTCACGCATGTGCAGCAGGGTGAATAGTGCAACTTTAACAGAAAAGTCGGCTTTTCACTCTACTGAGCATGCGCCGACCACTGGGTACAAGGTAGGCGATTAAAGTCACTTGGGGGTGCCTAACATTTTGGCACCCCCAAGTGACTTTGCCTTTCGTTCTCCTTTAATGGTTGTATATATAGTTAGGTATGTTAGTGTATAGATAGGTAAGTATAGGCTGTGGGTGCTGGGTTTGCTTGGATGGGTTGAACTTAATGGACTCTGGTCTTTTTTCAACCCTATGTAACTATGTAACTTCTGGCATCCCTATTTCTAATTTATGCTCATGGTGTAAAGTCTAGTGAGGTGTAACCCTCTTCTATATAGTGAAGACCCATCCTGTGGTAAGGAAGTCCAATGTACCCCATGCTCTAACCCATTGGTCCCCAAACAGTGGCTCAGGGGCAACATGTTGCTCTCCAATCCCTGTGATGTTGGTCCCAGTGGCCTCAAAGCAGGTATTTATTTTTGAATTTCTGACTTAGAGGCAAGTTTTGAAGGCCATGTGTACTGGCAAACAGAGCCTTCAGTAGTCTGCCAGTTCCTACTGGGCTATCACAGCTCTTATTGGTCACCTCCTAAGAACTTTTTTTATATTTGCGTTGCTGCCTAAATGTTTTTATATTTAAATGTTGCTCACAAGTAAAAAAAGATTGGGGACGACCCCATGCTCTAACCTACCTAGATGGACAAGGTCTTTTACAGCCAAAAAGGGGTTACACATACCTTATATATCAATTCCTGTTGCTCCTTATCTATTTATTGTACATGGGTTTACGGCATCCACTGTGTGTGTTGTGCCTCTCCAAGTTTAACAACGTGAGCCAAGAGTGCTCTGCTTCTTTTGGGGCCTAAACAATTGGGGCTAAACTATTGCTAAACATTGTAATAATTATTATTTATTACAAAGACAAATAAATCATCTGATTCCTTGGACTAATAATTCCTATGTTGCTCACTTAAGGTGGCCATACACATTGTGATCCACTTGTTTGGCGAGGTTGCCAAATGAGCTGATCTTCTCCCTATATGCCCAGCTAATGTGGGCGATATCAGGGTAATTCGATCATTTGGCCCTAATGGTGGGTATATGGCCAGTTGGACTGAGGACCACTCATACAGTACCCAATCCGACGGGAAAATTAAATCGAGATCTGGCCAATTTTAAGCCAGATATTGTTGGGTAGGCCCATCAGGGTTCCCATATACAGGCAGATAAGCTACTGCATCTACAGCTAAATTCTGACAATGTATGGCCACTTTAAGTTACATATTTATCAAAGAGAAATCAGATAAAGACTCTGAAGCTTCTTCAGTGGCCAATAATGAAAAAATATAGTAAATTATAGATCTACTTGCCTGTGGGAATCTAAACATTGATATGAGTTGGGCCAAGGAGAACTTAGTGCTAGAAGGTACGTCTCCCACATATCCCATCAGCTTTGCCTTCTCCCAGCAATCATAATTGGGAACTTGGTATTCTGCCCCAGACATTACGGCCAGCGCATCATAGAGAGATTTAGGTTCATGTTCACAGGAGTCAAATATCCTGTATCCCAGGGAAATATTGGGTAAAATCCTTGAACTTCTATTGATCTCTTCAACCGCAAACAGGAAAGCCACATAATGGCGATAATATTGGAATGTTGGCCTGTTAGATATATCACCTTTAATTAATTTAACCAAATAAATATGCTGTGGCAAACGTAGCTAGCAGAAATATTATTTTTTTATTAAATGAAGATAATTTTATCTACCCTTCAAAAAATCAATAAAAGCGACTTACAATCAATTTTTTATTTGGAATTTCCATTTTTTTTTTACTCCTAACACCCCATAAATTCTTAAAATATGCTTAAATATCATTCTACCTGGTAGATTTACTAAGAATTGTGGTTGTCATTTCCCAGGATTTATAGAAATTGTGGAAAATATACACATTGTTACCATGATTGATCAATGTTTATTGTGTAAAATAACTAAAGGGTCAGATTGAAAATTGTGCCACCTAAACCTGCCAAGATGCCATAGAAGTCAAGGGGAAATTTATCTTCAGCAGTCAAACAAGCTGATATTTAAGTTTTTTATCCCCACAAATTTTTCCATTAACCCTTTAAGTGCCAGCAGAATTTCACATTTCGGTGCCAGACGTTTTGTAAACATTCAGTGTTTCTCTCATTTTAGGGGCATTTAGTGGGGGGGGTTAAGTTTAGGTAGGCAAACTATATATTGTTTTTTTCAGGAGAACCTGAGCTTTCCAAATCTGCCTGGAACAAGATTTAGAGCTCGAAATCCAAAAAAAAGAAACATTTATATTTTTCATGATATAGGGATTTATACCAGAAACATATTTTATTTTATGGACAAAAATTCAACTGATTTGGAAAGCCTCATGTCTCCCAAACATGCCAATACCTGATATGTATAGTTTTATGGAGATTTCTCACTTCTATAGATCAATAACTCCCAGCAGTAAATTTTCAAAGCATTACAGCAGAATACGGCATACTTTAGCTTATAAAGGCAAAAATTCTGGAACATTAGGTTTACCCCAGGAAACCATAAATTTTTGAAAAGTACATATTCTGCCAAATCCAAAATGGGTACCCATGTCTTCCAACCCCTAAGTACCAAACGGCAATGCTTTACTGAATTTAGCAGTTTCTATAAAAAATTTTTGAACATTCTAAAAAAATCACCTCAAAGCTTCCACTTTCAAGCATCATATCTCCCACATAACATTAGGTACCAAGAAAATACATCATAAATATGAAAGCCAAGGGTCCACTGAACAGTTTGAAGCCCATTGTGCATAGGATCACCAATGTATATGGCATTTAGAGACCCCCAAAAGGAAGTTAGTGCATGCAAATTGCCCCGGAGAGCTTTGTGGGGGTAAAAACACAAAAAATACATTGACCCCCCCAAAACCATATGTTTTTGGAAAGTACATATTCAGGCGAATTCAAAATGGGCACCCATGTCTTTCTACTCCAAACTACAGAGTCGCAATGCTTTCCCAAATTTGGCAGTAGTGATGAAATACCTGAAAATGGGAACAAACCTTCCACTTTCAAGCACCTTATCTCCCACATAGCATTGTGTATTATGTGCCATAAGACCCCCTAACAATATGGAGACCCTAGAAAACTGTACATTTTACAAAAGTACACATTCTGACAAAACAAAAATGGGTAAATACATCTTTCTACTGCAAACTACCAAACTGCAAAGCTAAACATAACGTTTTTTATGAAATTTCTGAAAATCATCACAAATCTTGCATTTTGCCCCACTACGTACCCCATATTTCATAACATATCAACCTAAAATATTCTAAATATGAACACCAGGGGACTACTGAACAGTTTGATGGCCAGTATGCATAGATTTACCAAACTATGTGGGGTACAGAGACATGAAAATAATGCATATGAATTTTCACCTCTGAAGCTCTGAATGCTGCAGTATAAGCTCCCAGTATGTGTATTATGTGCCATAAGACAGAATTTGGAGTATGAAGACCCTAGAAAACCATATATTTTCTGAAAGTACACATTCTGACAAAACAAAAATGGGTAAATAAATCTTTCTACTGCAAAATAACAAGCTACAAAGCTATGCTAAACATAATTGTTTTTATGACATTTCTGAAAATTAAACCTTGCATTTTAACCCATTATGTATCCCCACATTTTGTAACGCATCAGCATAAAATATTCTAAACATGAATGTAAGCGGTCTACTGAACAGTTTGATGCCCTATATGCCTAAATTTACCAAACTATGTGACGTACAGGGGCACCCAAATAAATATAGTGCATATGAATTTTCACATATGATGCTCTGGCTTGTGCAATTTTTGCACCCGGTATGTGTATTATGTGCCATAAGACCCCCTAACAGTACAGAGACCTTAGAAAACCATATATTTTCTGAAAGTACACATTCTATTCTGACAAAACAAAAATGGGTAAATACATCTTTCTACTGCAAACTACCAAACTGCAAAGCTATGCTAAACATAACGGGTTTTATAAAATTTCTGAAAATTGTCACAAAGCTTGCATTTTGCCCAATTGTGTACCCCACATTTTGTAACCTATCAATATAAAACTCTCCAAATATGAACACCAGTGGTCTACTGATCAGTTTGATGCCCAATATGCATAGATTTACCAAACTATGTGGGGTACACAGGATGCCAAATTGATATACAGCAGACAAAATGTCCTTGGGCAAAGACAAGTAACAAGGAACAATGTGAAATGCAATAAAATTGCTAAAATCCCAAAAAATCACTAAAATCAATGTTTTGTTTTTTTTGCCTAGTGAAATCTGCAGTCAGAATCACAGTTCGAATATTTTGGCTTGGGCAAATTAGTTTTACAGACAAAGGGAAGTGAACAACACCTATGCATAACATAAAATGTAATAAAATGACTAAAAATGCACCAAAATCACAGAAAATGTAACAAAAACACCAAAATAATATGCAATCCGCAGTGGCAATAAAAAAAAAAGATCCCCAAAATTGTGTAAGTGTGCGTGTACACTTGGAAAATGCGTGTTGTATGCGTGGGCAAGTAAGTTTGAGTGTTGTAAGTGCTGCGAATGTGTGAAACCCCCCCAAAATGTATGCGTGTGGAAGTATAAGTGTGTATTAGTGTAATAAGTGTGTGTTTGTGTATGTATGTGACACTAACCTGGGGACAAGCAAGCTTGAGATCGCAAGTAGGATGCAGGAAGGACCCAGGAACCACAAGAGACATCTTCTCTGCAGGATCCGGCGAGTGGGCACGCAGGAGGGGAGAGCAGGAAAAGGCAGGCATGTAGAAAACATAGAAAATGTGCCTGGCTTTTCCTATAGGGCTTCTTGGTGATCGTGCCCCAGGGGCCACTCATTCCCCACCTCTGCTCATTGCCTAGGGGCTGGGGAATGAGTGGGGATGAAGGAGTGGCTTTAAAAGCTGCTCCTCCACTTCCAAACCCGGAACTACTGCAGAACATAGAATCAACATTCTGTGGCACTTGGGTACTTTTATTCTGTGGCACTTAAAGGGTTAAATACAACTGGAAGAAAAAACTTTTAGGTAATTGCAGTGAATCCAGTTGAGATTTCTCACAGATACACAAGCAATAGCAGAAAAACACATTAGTGTGGAAAATTGGGATCAAATTTAATCGTGATTTTTTCTACTGAAAATGATTTTAAAGTAAGAGTTGCTGTTCCAGCCCTGCTGCTCCTCACTACATTTACCTCTAATGCAACGGGCATATTTCCTAAGATTTTAAATGCCAAATTTGACAAAGTTTTACAAAAAGTGACAATTTGCCGCAACATCATAAGATGCAAGAATGACAAATTTTGGCATATTAGCCACTGATGAACATTTTATATTTTTCACCAGACCTAATTAGTAGTGATTGGGGAAATGTTTTGCCAGGCATGGATTTGCGGTGAATTTCCGCGTTTCGCCATTGGCGGATTGTTTCACAAAATGGATGGAAAAATTCACCGCACATCCAAAAATTGTCGCCGGCTTCAAAAAAGAATGGTCGTGGGTGTCAAAAGACTAGCCGCGCAACAAAATATTAGCCGGGGGTGACAAAAGAATAGCCGTGTGACAAAAGAATAGTCGCGCAACGAAATAATAGACGCGGGCGACAAAAGAATAGCCGTGGGACAAAAGAATAGCCGCGGGCGGCAAAAGAATAGTCGCGGGCGGCAAAAGAATAGCCGTGCGACAAAAGAATAGCCGTGCGACAAAAGAATAGCCGCGGGCGACAAAAGAATAGCCGCGGGCGACAAAAGAATAGTTGCACAACGAAATAATAGCCGCGGGCGGCAAAAGAATAGTCGCGGGTGACAATTTTTTTCGCCGCATGACATTTTCGCCGTTTCGCGGATCTTTTGAAAGATTCACAAATTTTTCGGCGGAGCGAAATGGAACAGAGTCGCTCATCACTACTAATTAGACTTTCACACCAAGGGGCACATTTACTAAAATCCGAAATTTTTGGGGCTTAAAACATGATATGGTAAAAATTCGGAGTAGTCACAATAATTTCTGATGTTCTAAAATGCCATGAAAATGCTTAAATCATTCGAATGAAAATTTTGAGTTTACATCCAGAAAATCCCGAATTTTTCGAGTTGACAGCATTGTTAAGACTTTAAAAATTTGAGTTTAAATGGATGTTCGTTTCCATGAATCCTGTTAATTTTTCCCCTTTAAAGCTGAGTGAAACTGAAAACAATGATGAGATTAAGTTCCCCTTGAACTGGGTGAAACTGAAAATAATGAGGGGATTAACTTGTCCATGAAGGCCAGGCTGTCACTGACTATTCTATTCCTCTACTATTCTAAGCCTCCATAGGGCACAATGGTACTCGACAGATCAAACCTGTTGAATTTTCATTTTACAAAAAAAAGTCAACTACTGTGAACATTAATAAATCACGCATTATGGGAGTTATTTTTGAAAAACTCGAATTTTTCTGGGAATAATACCAAAAAAATTGAGTTCTGGTGAAAACCCACTTATAAATCTTGAAATTATTTAGAAGAAAGAAAAAATCCAACTTTATCTCATAATTGCTTAGTAAATGTGCCCCCTAAAGTCATTTTACTAAATCCAGGTTGTTAGCAATAGCAATATGAAGATAAAGCAGTAGTGATGAGCGAATCTGTCCCGTTTCGCTTCGCCATAGAATTCGGGAAACGGCAAGAAAATTCGCACAACGGCGAAAAATTTGTGAAACATATTTGTCGCGCAACTTTTTTTGTTGCCCAATTCTTTTTTTGTCACCCACGCTCTTTTTGATGCTGCCACGCCCTTTTTTGATGCTGCCAATCATTTAACCATGAAATAAACCCAATAGGGCTGTTCTGCCCCAATAAGGGGTAATTATATCTTAGTTGGGATCAAGTACAGGTACTGTTTTATTATTACAGAGAAAAGGGAATCATTTAACCATGAAATAAACCCAATAGGGCTGTTCTGCCCCCAATAAGGGGTAATTATATCTTAGTTGGGATCAAGTACAGGTACTGTTTGATTATTACAGAGAAAAGGGAATCATTTAACCATGAAATAAACCCAATAGGGCTGTTCTGCCCCAATAAGGGGTAATTATATCTTAGTTGGGATCAAGTACAGGTACTGTTTTATTATTACAGAGAAAAAGCAAATCATTTTTGAAAGTCAGAATTATTTGCTTATAATGGAGTCTGTAGGAAATGGCCTTTCCATAATTCAGAACTTTCTGGATAAGGGATCCCATACCTGTATTCAATATGTTAAGTGTAGTAGGCCTAGAGAACGATAGAAACCAGTAGTGCTATTGGGGAAAATCAATGTAATTAGAGCAGGACTAATGTATTCTGTAGCTTCTGTAACATCCCAATAAATAACAAAGAACCAAGTACTTACTGTGCACAGGAATATTCAAATGGACGTGATGTGTATGTATACCACTGTTTAAGTAAGTACTCACTCAACCGGATAAAAGCTGCAATGATAAAGTCTCCATCTTTATATCTGGTTGGATAATAGTGATCGTTTAATTCACATTCAGGTCTGGGATTGAGCAGAATGTCCGATGCCCCCGATAACTCCAGCAGCAATATGATCAGCGTCAGCATCTTTCCTTGGGGAGAAACTGTCGGCTCTCATAGTGGCGCCACCCAACAGCAGGGTCCGATTTATATTTTTGCCAGACACTTAAATACCATTTTCAAGTGTGAATTTTAAGACAAAGCACGTTCTGATGAGGAGATATTATAGTTCACAAATACAGGCCCTAAGGGAACGAGCCAATGTCAGTACTGAAAAATAGATGTCAGCGCCTCGTGGGCAGAAATAGAACAGAAATCAGAAAATATATAAATATCTGACAATAAAGATACATTTTTCTAGCCTGGAAATTCGTATAAACCCGACTTGGTATTTTTTCAAATAAAACACAATCACTTTTCCATTTATTAAATGTTGTGATAATGGTGGTAGGGATGAACGAAAATACTTATTTTTATTTTTCAAAAAGCACATTTTTTTCAATCAGAAAAAGTAAAAAAAAAATTGAGAAATTTGTGAAATGTAAATGGCCATTCATTTCCATGAATCCTCTTTATTTTCCCAAACAGGAAGTGCTCCAGCAGCCATTTTAAGAGCATTGGCAGTCATTCTTGGAAAACAATAATGCGTTTAACTTTCACTTCGAAAAAGTCATGTTTTTGGAGCAAGAACTCTGAAAATTTGAGTTTTCTGCAACTTTTCCTTACAAGAACTTTTACTATCGGGGCACATTTACTAATCAATTTTGAGAAATTTTGAGATTTATGAATGGGTATTCGGCAGTACACACATTTTCTAGTATTTTTTCTCAAAATATTTACGTTTTTCCGAAATGTTGTGAAATAGAAAACAATGATGGGATTAACTTCCCCTTGAAAATGTGCCAAGGACAGGCTGTCACTGACTATTCTATTCCTCTACTATTCTAAGCCTCCGTAGGACTCAACAGCTTAAACCTGCCAATTTTTTTTTTCCAGAGAGAAGATACCTAAATATTTATAAATTATGACTTACAGGAGTTATTTTAGAAAAAAAGGTATTTTTCAATGAAAATTTCGGAAAACCGCAAATATTTTGAAAAATACGAGAAAATGTGTGTACTGCCGAATACCCATTCATAAATCTTGAAAATTCATACATCTCAATATTTCTCAAAAATTGATTAGTAAATGTGCCCCCTGAACATGGACTGTTTATTTACACAGCCACTTGGGAGTAATAACAAGTACAATATATGCAGGTATTAGCATCTCACAGATCAGACAGTACTCACAACAAATGGACACAATGACTCTCTCCCCGCAGGACACAATGGGTTTGCCCCAGCTTTCAGGTTATGGCTTCCAGTGGTAGATGATCAACTATCTAGCCCTAGGTCTGTACACTGGGAACCCTACTCTGGGCAGTATTATACCGGGATATAATCCCTCTGCAAATCCTTGTTGGAGCCAGAAGCCGCTCACTAGCTAGCCCTGCCTGTCTATCACACCTAGTGCGATCTATTACAGGAGCTGCCTGACCTGTCTGGGCCTACCTACACCCAGGTTCCACCACAATCTCCCCACCTGCTTGTTCAGGTAGAGATCCTTCCCCAAAATGGCTTCCAGCCTCGTGGCTGCTTAGCCATTTATACTATGCCACAGTGCCACCTTATGGCCAAACTGTGGAACTGCAAAAAGTCATGCTATGACCCATGAATGGGGACTTACTTCCCATTACATTAAGGACCCTGTATAGCTGTCCAAATAACTAGGGGACTGCCAGTGAGAAAGGGCTCAATTTACCAGTTCCCTACACTCGCAATATAGGGATTCCCAAAGGGGTGTGGCTATTTATGGTTAATATATCAGCTGACCTGGTACTTCTGTAGACCTGAGGATAAGGTATCTTTACAAATGCTGATTTTCTGCATCCTAAGTCACCAGAATTCCAAAAGGAGCAGAGAATAAGACATTGCTACAAATACCAGTTTAGATAACAGCGCTCATTTAAACTGTTTGGTGGCAGTATCTCAAATTTAAGTCATAATATTTTATTGGCGGCTCGTTCCTATCTTTAAATATTTCCCAGAATGCCCTCTGACAGTTGAGCCACTGTTTCCATTGCCAAATAATTTTCCAGCTAGCCAGGTTTCCTTTCTTTATGTTTTATGTGTTCTTTTATTCAGTGTCTAAAGTGTCATTCTTTTGTTCAAAGGGTAATTCTCATTTCAATAAGAACAAGAAACTAATTAATAGGAATTGGTATGTAATTGGCACTTTACTGCATTAATAATCCCCTTTTATTATACTGTTACGCCAAGAGGGGAATATACCTTTCTTTGCCATTGCTTGGATAATATTTCTAGTACAGTGCTGTCCAACTGGCGGCCCGCGACCCCCCTCTGTGTGGCCCCCCACCTGTCTGGCTGCTTTGATGGCTTACCCTTGTGTAAGCTTTAAATGGTATCAGTACTGCCCCCCCCTGCATGGTTATCACCTCAGATTCAGGCTGTAATCAGGCTGTATTGTTTAAATATGTAATTCCCTGTGTTGTTCACACCTTTTAATCTCTGCATTGTTCACCCCCCTGCAGTGTTCACACCTCAGGCTCAGGCTGTAATCACCCCCATTGTTCCCCTGTTCACACCTCAGGAGCAGTAGAAACCCACAAATAATCTCTGCATACTACAAAAAGAACATATACTGAGGTGGTACTGCAATTAAAAAGTTTTTTAATATATAGTTATTGTGCAGACTGTAGGAGCAGTGCCAGCATTGTGTCACTGTAGGCTGCCTGTGTGTGCCATACACACAGGCAGCATAGGGCAAGCAGAGTATATGGCACACACAGGCAGGGTAGGGAAGGCAGAGTATGGCACACACAGTCAGGGTAGGGCAGGCAGAGTATGGCACACACAGGCAGGGTAGGGCAGGCAGAGTATGGAACATACAGGCAGGGTAGGGCAGGCAGAGTATGGAACATACAGGCAGGGTAGGGTAGGCAGAGTATGGCACGCAGGCAGGGTAGGGCAGGCAGAGTATGGCACACACAGGCAGGGTAGGGTAGGCAGAGTATGGCACACAGGCAGGGTAGGGCAGGCAGAGTATGGCACACACAGGCAGGGTAGGGTAGGCAGAGTATGGCACACACAGGCAGGGTAGGGCAGGCAGAGTATGGCACACACAGGCAGGGTAGGGTAGGCAAAGTATGGCACACAGGCAGGGTAGGGCAGGCAGAATATGGCAGGTTTTTGCTGTACTACAACCATTAATATGGGTATGGTCATGTGATAACATGGGTGTGGTTTCAAGTGGGTGCGGTTTCAAAAAGGGGAGTGGTCAAAACTGGCTTCCATTATCGGCCCTCCACCACGTAGGTCGGAAAAATTCTGGCCCTCGGTACAACAGAAGTTGGACAGCACTGATCTAGTACATTAGAATAATCTGTTCCTTTATCGACCCAATGTTTTTGCCTTCTTGGAAGAGAATAAGCAGAAATTGGAGAAGAGTCTAAGCAACTGCCTATCTTTGCCCCAGTGTCTCTAATAACATATAGTCTGTAAGGCCCCATGTAATCACTATATTAGACCTTGATATGAATCTGGCTGTCACTTTGTGCATCTCACATATTTTTTATTTTCAAAGCCTTATTTGTAATTACAATTCTCATAAATCTGTTGGCTGGCTTTTATGTGGGTGAAAAACTAGATTTAAGCAGAAAATGAGTTGGTTTGTATGGGGGACCACTTAGGTTTATGGGTATTCGCTGAAAATGTATTTTGAAATAGAGCCTGTCCTTGATACATTTTCAAGGGGAAGTTAATCACATCATATTGTCTTCTATTTCACACACTTTCAAGGGCAACTTAAACACATTGTTTTCTATTTCCTCATGTTGAAGGGGAAGTTTTCTGTTTCACACACTTTTAAGGGAAAGTTAAACACATTATTGTTTTCCAAGATGCAAGTGAGGAAAATGTGTGCCAATGCTCGTAAAATGGCCACTGGAGTGCTTCCTGTTTGGGAAAAAAAAGAGGATTTATGGAAATGAATGTCTATTTTAAATTCACAATTTCTTCGAGAAATGCAATATATTCTTGACAATTTTATAAAATCTTTCACCAAAATTCTCTAATTTTTGGAGAAAAATAGGTTTACCATTTTGAATAAAACACAAAATTCTAAACTTTTGTTCAATCACCGTGCAAATTATTGTGACTATTAATAAATACATCATTGTTCAATTTTTTTTAATGAAAAATCTCTCAAGAGTTGACACGAGTTTCTAAAAATGAAAAAAATCCAATTTTTAGTTAATCTGCCCCTAAGTCTTGGTTACTTTAGTGCTTAATATTCTGTAACCCTTTCATGGCACTCTCCTGTAGAATCAGATCCTACACTCTTTTCTTGGCTGTTATCTGTGACAATCAGGCAGACCTGAACCTCTTACCTAATTAAAAGATACTGGGAACTGGGATTTACACTGAGACTTTCTACCTGGCTTCCCAGTCCATAGAATGGAGTCCAACTAGACAGAATTGTGTGTTCCCAACTCTTATATAAGAAACGGGGACTACAATAACTACCACTGGGCTCAGGTGAACAAATCCCTCCCTCAGGGTAAAGGTACAGTTACCCACCATAGGGATGATTAACTCTTTTCCTTTCCTTACTCATTTTTATAACCTTTTACCATTAAAATGATGCTTGGTGCACTGTATGCAATGAGAGATATTAAATAAAACTTCAAAAAAGCTACAAAAAGCTCCTTTTGTATATGAATTCCTCTCTAATCAAATATAGAATATACCCCATAGTTATACTATTCTAAGGGACCCACTAAGGAATAAATCATGTTGATGCTAAAGAAGGACAGACAAAGTGACTAAACTACAATGTTCTTTTGTTTAATTCAGGTCGAAGAAATATAATGTAACATTTAGGGGCAAATATACAGCCCAATAACCCAGCACTGGAGGCTAATATGGCACATATCTCAACTGCCACCATTCTACTGCCCTTACTGCTCAGGTATGCAGGGACAAATGCCCCCCACACGCTACAGAACCCCAACATACTGAAAGTGATGTTTTTAGCCTCATTAAATCGGTCAGGGAAATCCTTGGCTAGAAATGCAGCAATGAAACTTAGTAGGGCCAACGTTCCCATGTAACCAATAGAACAAAAGAATAAGAATACAGATCCTTCATTGCACATTAAAATAACTGTGTCCATTTCTGAAACTGTATCAGCCTCCAAAAAGGGTGGGTGGGAAGCCATCCACACAGCGGAGATTCCAGTGGAACCCAAAGAGCATATTATAACTAATACAATGGCCAGTTGGGTTCCTACATACTTCTTCAGCTTGCTCCCAGGCTTTGTGGCATTGAAGGCAATAATAACTGTGAGAGTTTTAGCCAACACAGAAGAAACAGAAATAGTAAATACAATCCCAAATGTTACTTGTCGGAGGAGACAACATATCTGAGTTGGGCGCCCAATGAATAATAAAGTGCAGAGGAAACACAACATGAGAGAGATGAGGAGGAGACAGCTGAGATGTTGGTTATTGGCTCTCACAATAGGAGTCTCCCAATATTTCACAAAGATTCCCAAAACTACAGAAGCTGTGATGAAGAGGATGAAGGCAATGGCAGTTAAACTGGCCCCCATGGTGTCTGTATAGGAAAGGAAGTTTATAGCTTTAAGGAGACATTCCGTTCTCTCTGTATTAGACTTCTGATACTCCGAGCATCTCTCACAGTTTGCTGCATCTGATATAAAATAAATAAAGATGTTCAAGTCATTAAGGAAAAATAAAAACACAAAGACAGAAACATTTAACAGCGCCCATGATATAAATGTAACGCAATAAAAAAATGATTCCTAAGTTTACTAGTATCATTAACTTGGTTGCTCCACATTATAATAAAATTGGTTACTAGGCTTGCATTTATATATTTATATTTATAGTTACACCAGGTTTAGGAAGTTAATCCCATCATTGTTTTCCATTTCACCCAGTTTCAAGTGAAACTTAAACACATTATTGTTTTCCAAGCATGAGCGCCAATGCTCCTAAAATGGCTGCCGGAGCACTTCTTGTTTGGGAAAAATAAAGAGGATTCATGGAAATGAATGGCCATTTAAATTTCATGAATTTCTCGAATTTTGTGATTTTTAGACAATAAACTTGATATTTTCGTTCAACCCTAACAACATAATTGTGACATTTAATAAATGCAAGATTGATCATGTTATATGAAAAAAATACCAATTTGAGTTTATACAAGTTTCAAGTTCAGAAAAAAAATCTAGATTTAGGAAATCTGCCCCATAGACTTGCATCTTCCTTTTGAAAAACACATATGGTAATGAAGAGTTTCTGTAAAAAAAACCTATACCTGGAACCCAGAACTACAGTAAAACCGTACAGTAAAACAACATCACAACTCAAATGCAAAGACAAGTGCAAAGTGATAATGGACAAGGCTGTATTAGAAGGGAGGTCATAGTGCCTCTTTGTAGGACACTGGTGAGACCTCACCTTGAGGATAATATTAGGTTTTTTATGAAGTCTACCCAAAGATATTGCCTCGAATCTGCCTCGATGAGTGCAACATGGCTTAACCAACCAAAAATCTCAGTTAAGTTCCAAATCTTTGACATGGATCTTGTATTTGTTTATGACTTATTACAACCATGAGTAACCCATTCCAGTAAAAGACCAATCTACCCTCTAGTTTAACATGAGTGCAATGAATAGGGCTTGTTCTAAACATACATTTTGCCTATGTTTTTTTGACAGATTTTTTTTTTGCATTTACAAGTTTAACAATCAAGAGTTGCATTATATCTACATGTATCTCAAATATTGAATGTGTCTGTATATGTTAAGACGACAATCACAAGAGAGAGCATAGATAGAGAAGGAAGTGAAGTAGGAAGAAAAAAAGGAAAAGAACAGAGGAAAGAGAAAGGAGAAAGAAAAAAAAAATTCTGAAGAGCAGATAATATATTATCTATATTATATTAATTATATTAGCTATAATTCCTGGGTATCAGCCTCAGTAAAGTTCTTCCATGAGTCCCATTTCTTATGGTGGTTACGTAGAGAGTTCTGAATCCTTGCGTTGTGATATTCAAGGGTTCATGAGAGGTTGATAAAGTTTTTTAGTTCTAGCATTGAGGGAATAAGATCGGTTTTCCATTTTGGAGATAAAAGAAGCCTTGCTGCTTCTAATGTGGGTACTACATGGAGTTTGTTGGAAAATTTTAGAAAGTCCAAATCCAGGTTCAGAAGAGCTATTGAAGGTGAGGGGTTCATTGGTTGCTTAATTACACTGCTTGATAACTCGAATACTTCTTGCCAGTACTTTTGTATTTTAGGGCAGTTCCACCAGGTGTGCACAAGAGTCCCTTCCTGTCCACATTTTCTCCAGCACATTTTAGTGGCTGTTTGTGGGCAAATCTTATAAAGCCTTGAGGCTACCAGATACAATCTGAGCATGAGTTTGATACTGGTTTCCATGAGCCTGACTGATTTTGAAGTAGCCGATATAATTGCAAAGGCTATATTCCAATCAACTGGATCAATTGTGAGGTTCAAGTCTTTTTGCCAGACTGAGATAAGCAAGTCTTTGCCTATATTTTTAATCACAAACAAATCAATGATTTTGTTATACCTTCACAGGCCAAATAGGGAAACTGAAGCTCCCCAACATTTGGTTCTTGCCAGGAGGTGAATACAATCCCAGTTGATAAGATGTGCATTGGTAACTTTTTCTTGCTCAAATCTCTTTTGTTTATGTTTGCTAGGGACAAATAGTTGGTAGAATAGTAAATACCTTAGAAAACATCTAATGATAAACAGTATAAAGGCATAGATTGTTTTGTATCTGTATCTGCCCTTCAAAAATACCACTTGCTTCTGGTTCAGAGACTGGGACTTACCGGTTGTGTTGGACATTTCCCCATCTGCTCACCTGACACAGTCATAACAACTTCTATTTTAGCTTTCCTGTATCCTGGGGCACAGGACTCATTGCACTGAGATAGAGGCATCTACATGTGGAAGATAAAAAGACGGGAGAAGCAGTATCGGGGGGGGGGGCTCATGTATTCAAGCCATGCATATACCATGGTGGGGAGGATAGGGTGCAAATATGGGCGTGTGATATGAGATACATATAGTATGTGATATAATATAAAGCTAAGTAAGAGCTTAAAATTAAATGTCCCATTTCACTTCACCGAAAAATGTGGGAAAGGCATTGAAATCAATGGGTGTGTTTTCTTTAATCACACAACCTCTTTTTTTTTACCTCCCAAAATTTATTTCACCCTTTGGAGTCT
Source organism: Xenopus tropicalis (assembly GCF_000004195.4). NCBI lineage: Eukaryota > Metazoa > Chordata > Amphibia > Anura > Pipidae > Xenopus > Xenopus tropicalis. The sequence continues at coordinate 154,804,025 of NC_030681.2, forward strand.
ATGGTGTTTTTTCACAGCAAAACACCTTTGCTCATCACTAGGGAGCAACTCAATGTGAAATTCTTCTTCAGGTCTGAAATAATAATATACCTTAATTAGAAAAGCCCCTCAGGGTAAAATGCTGTATAATCTTCATAAATCGAATTCTAAGCTGCACCTTACCCCATTTTAACAGCAAAACTCACACCACCCTTCTTCGAGACAACGTTTTCCCTAAACTTTGCTCACTCACAGTAGGGACCCTATATAGGTAGTTGCCACTGGATTAATGACCAAAAAATACTCCAAATTGCAGATTTGTCTGCTGATTCCTATCTGCCTTGTGATTCTTTGTATTGTTACTATTAGGGGCGGATTTCTTTACGTGTGTAATAAAAGCTCACCAGAGAAAAATTCACCCGCTCTCTATTCATTCCTAAGAACATTTTTAGAAGTGTATTTATCCATGGGTAAAAAAGAGTTCACTATTTGATGAATACACTTTTGAAAATCCCATAGGGCAGATATCAGAGGCAGTGGGTTCAAGGTAGCTCTGTTTCTACTGCCTGTCAATGGGCAAGTGGTAAGTATAAGGCTTGCACCCTCAGGTGCTCCATAATTTGAGCTTTGCCCACCCGTGCCGAATAAAGGCAGCTTTGTAATCATCGGGAAAATGAGCTCCTTGCGCTCCATTTTGGATAACAAAGATCTGCTGCTTTGGGTGCTTACCCATGGGACAGATTGCAATGTGTGAAAAACATGGCGGCTTGCATTTCTTTTTGTACTTTGCACCCTTTTAACCCAATGCACAATAAATTATTATATATTGGTGGTGCACTCCTAACAATAAAGAATATAAATGGTGCTCCCTGAATAGGTTATATGTAAAAATCCCATATATCAGTTAAATATAAGGGGTGTTCATTAGGGGCCAGACTAAGTGCCACCAGGAGTCAAATTTGGTGCCATTTGTCATAAATTACCCATATTACCCCCTAGCAAATGTGCTAGACTGATTCTGGGGCCACTTGTCCCATAATTTATTGCAACCTACTGGAAAAGTTCTTGGGATTGCCTATATTATTCTGTCTACTAATGATGTTGGGGGAAATGGTTTGCACTTTCAATTTTTCAATTTTTTCAAACCTTGGGCAGCTCTTGGCACAGATCTTCCACTTTCCCACAATACAGCATTTCCCCCAGAATTTATCTTCAACACAATTTTTTAGTCATAGGAGCTGTTAACTTTTCAAAGCCTTTTCAAAGGCAACTGTTCAAGTATCAACATTATATAGGACTTTTCAATGATCAATGTCTTTGGAAATAGTTTGGATAAATAGGATGGTTTTAGCTTTATGCAGTGAATCATAGTGGTGGCATTTGGTGACCAGCTGGCTGACAGTCTGTGCTTGGCCCTTCTGTGGCCATATTGTGTCCCCTTTATTCCCACCAACCCCCTCCAACTACAGTATGGATACACGCACAAACTCACTCAGACAAAAATGATAAAATTGTTACCTTTTTGAAGTAAGGACCCCAAACGTCATCTCTACCATTTATATAAAACCTTTTCTTACTGTTTAACTGATTAAATTGCCCAACCTTTTGTCTCGCAACCCGACCGCTCTCCTTTGTCATTGAAGAAGACGGTGTCACCAGTAGATGTTGAAAAGGTCAAATTACGGATGTATTTATTTAGCTAAAATAGGAAAGGAAAGGAGTTGCCTGATACACAAGGTCTCTGAACCAAACATTGTACATTGAATAATTAAACAGAGGAATCAGATATTTGATCATCCCCGTAGCTTAAAAAAAAAAAAAAAAACTAAGGGCCACAGCTGTAATTTGGTAATAGTATTTAGTATATGGATAAACAAAATTTATTGGTTATTAGATGCAAATGACTGCATGCAACCCTTACACTATACAAACACGCACATATTACAATCATTTATGAACACCTAGGGGCGGATTTACTAAAACTCTACTAAAACGTCTAACATTTTTCATGACAAAAGAAGGATCTTCAAGGAAAGGGAAGGGACACCTTCCATTGTCTTCTACATGAACTCCACAAGTTTAACCTGGCGAATTGTCGAATTTGCAATTGTAGCCATATAGACACATAGTAAATCTTGAAAAAGTCACAGCATTTTTCCCTACAGCTTTTAACGCTACAAATCTGATTTGAGGAAAACAAATTCATGGGCCCCAAGCTTTGACCCATAGATAAATACCGTGTATACTAGAGTATAAGCTGATCCGAATATAAGCCGAGGTACCTAATTTTACCTAAGAAACCTGGAAAAACCTATTGACTCGAGTATAAGCCTAGGGTGGGAAATGCAGCAGCTACTGCTAAGTTTCAAGAATCAAAATAAATACCAATAAAATGAAGTTAAATGAGGCATCAGTGGGGTATGTGTTTTTAAATATTTATTTTAAAGAAAAACAGTAAACTAGCTCTGTAAGTGGAGAAGAGGGTCAACAAAAACAATATGAGTACTACCCCATGCTCATTGTGCATTAGCAAACTGGCAGCAGACCCAGTCCCGGAGGACACGTAAGGGGAAATAAGTATTGCTAGTTGGAGCGGCCAGGGCACTTGAGGGTCTGGTTGTGGGAGGCCTAATTTGCACACAAAGAACAGAGGGTGCTAGTCTGGAGGGACCCATGGCACCCGACTCAAGTATAAGCTGAGGGTGACTTTTTCAGCACATTTTGGGTGCTGAAAAACTAGGCTTATACTCGAGTATATACAGTACATTTCTAAAAATCCCATAAGAATGAACAGAAAGTGGGTGATTTTTTTTGGTGATAAGCTCTAATCTCACATTTTGACAAACCTGCCCCTAGCTACTGTACATAGTTATTATCTCATTCGGAAAACAAGGATGGTAATGTGAATGTGGCCCTCCTGTAGCTGTACCATCCCCTGCTCAGCTAAGAAGATTTATCTAAATGTGAGATTAGAGCTCACCACTGAAAAACTCACCCACTCTCTATTCATTCCTATGGGCTTTTTAGAACTCTAACTTTCACCCATTGATAAACATGCTTCTAAATATCCCATAGGGGTGATTGAACCTGCCATTTAAATGTTTAAAAATGTTTCGGGAGATTTGCTGTTACATAGGCATGTGTGTAACCTTATAGATATTTCTTAATTAAAAAAGTAACTATAGTATGTGCTATCCCTATGCATTGAGCTCATATTGAAATGGGGGGTATACTGTCCCTTTTAATTGAGATATTTGGTGTTTCCACCTTTCCAAATTTCCAGAATTTTAACACCTTTGGATTACACCAAACAGTACATTTGTAACAATGCCGGGAATGTTACCCTACCTGCCAGGGCTTTTTTTTTTTGTAGTTTGTCCCAGTGATTGGCCGGTGGCTGAGCAGAGTAGAGATTGTGCAGGGCGCGCGCCAGGGCATAGACTGCAGTGTAAACTCTATAAGTGACTCTGTAATTGTGATTCCCATACACTGATACATCTGCCTCACTCATAGTCTCATTCCCTGTGCAGGGTTTAGCTATTTTACCATTCTGAAGTGTAACATAGACACGATGTGGAAAACTGCAGCCAAATAACCAAGCCCAGGTATTTATAGTTAAATCATCACTGTAGTTTTCTACACTGCTCAAAGCCGGGGATCTCTCCTTCCTGGATTAACAGGGAAAAAGAGCCATTTAATGTCGTTTCAATATTATATCGTCTGAAAATCATGAGTCTGGGGAAAAACGATGATGTTATCCAAAATTTTGTTGGAATTTTATATGTTGCAAATATGTTTGTAAAGAAAAAGGCATATCTTGTGCTTATATACAAGACAATCACATGAGCAGAACTTTTCCTGATTTGCTGAACAATCTCTTCTGCATCATGGTAGTCAAAATACATCTCTCTAAGTACAGTAGAGAAGGCCAAACAGCCCCCAATACCAGCAAGCTCCTTACTTATCCTTTCCCAGCCTCTGTACCCTGTGCCATCACTTGATATAATGAGTCTGACCCATTTCCAGCCAAAGTGCTTCAGTATCTGCACAATCCCATCAATTTCTGCCTCCTCATTGGGGATAGTTCTGTAGAATGATGGAATCTGGGTTCTGTCACTGAGCGCTGGATCCATGGTGTTGTAACTGATCTTAAAAAAATAAGAAAGAAATCTATAGGTAGAGCAGCTTCAAATAAACAGCTACAGGGCTTCAAATAAAGGTGTGGGGAGGTAAATTGTTATCCAAGATAGGAAAACATATTTAAAGATAAGGAAAGCTATGGAGGCAGTTTAATCCCAATAGATTAGCCACAATAGTGCAAGAACACTGTATTCATTCTGTAGAATGCTTACCATACCTGACTAAATGGCCCTAGAAGCTCTCTCTGTTTGTTTAAGATAGCAGCTGCCATTTTAGCTTGTTGTGATGTAACTTCCCTTTTCTCTTTATTTTAGTCTCTGGCTGGATCGTAGCTCTGGTCTCAGATTATAGCAGTGTGGGGAGGGGAGGTGGTGGAATTAGGGAGGAGGGAGAGGAAAAGGGAGTGAGAAGCAAGCTAAGCAGGCTGAAGAACATGACCTGGAGGTTTGAACTAAGATAAGGAAGTCTAATACAGAAGGAATAGAATAGAAGGAAAGAAATGTAGTGTTTTTTGACAGAGGACTTAGAGCAGCAATATGGTGAATTGGTGTAGATACATAGACCTTTCTGATAAAGCTTACTTAGTTTTTACCTTTCCTTCTGCTTTAAGTGAGGCAAATATGCAAGTAATTGAAGATGGCAGCTATGAAATATTAAAAAGTAAACACAATATATCATAATTAACTAAATGAGGTGGATTGTGGTTGAAACACATATTCTGCAGAAAAAAGAATAGAATTTCCCAGAGAGACAGTTTACTATTACTTTCTGAAGATCATCAGGATAATCAGGTAATTGGTACCAGAATTAAACAAAATTCCAAACCTTTTTAGATATTTTTTTTAACAAAGCTATTTCGATATGCATCTTCTTGATAGAGAAGCTGAAAAATGGCCCCAAAATTTGAGGGTTTTAACAATCACTACAAAACAACTTTTATCATCCATGTTTGCTTTTGATGGGTCTATAAATGCAGATAATTGGAGAGACCAACAATTTAGATTGTTTTGCCTGGATTACCAGAAATCTTATATTAATTTGTCCAACTCCTTTTTGGAATATGTCAGCCCTAAATGCCAAGAATAAAATGTTGACATTTTCCACTATATATGGACTTATTAAAAATAAATCTGAGATTCAAATTATATAGAAGATTTACCATCTGACACAACACATCAGAAAAGAAAAATCTAATGGGTCAGATTAAGCCTGCCCCACAAAATCTGATCTAAATCTCCTGTGTACAGATGGAGCCAAGTCCCTATTTCTAAGAACTTTTTTTTCATAATTGCGTTGCTGTCTAACAGTTTTTATATTTAAAAGTTGCTCACGGATTAAAAAGGTTGGGGCCCCCATGCTCTAACCTATCTAGCTGGACAAGGGCTTTTACAGCCAAAAAGGGGTTACACATTTCATATATATCAATTCCTGTTGTTCCTTTTCTATTTATTGTACATGGGTCTTCGGCATCCTCTGTGTGTGTTGTGCCTCTTTGACAAGGTGAGCCATAGTCGGCTTCTTTTGGGGCCTAAACAATTGGGGGATAAACTATTGCTAAACATTGTCATCATTATTATTTATTAAAAAGACAAATAAATCATCTGTTTGGTTCCTTGGACTAATAATTCCTATGTTGCTCACTTAAGGCGGCCATATACATTGTGATTCGCTTGTTTTGCGAGGTCTCCAAATGAGCGGATCTTCTCCCTACCTAAGGTAGGCGATATCAGGGTAATTTGGCCCTAATGGTGGGTATATGGCCAGTTGGACCGAGGACCACTGATGCAGTACCCAAGCTGACGGGAAAATCAAATCGAAATCTGGCCAATTTTAAGCCAGATATTGGTCAGGTAGGCCCATCGGGGGTGCTTATAAACATTCAGATAAGCTATTAAATTGGTCTGAAGGACCCACATCTGCAGCTAAATTCTGCCCATGTATGGCCACCTTAAGTTACATATTTAAAAAAAAAAATCAGATAAAGTTTCCTCAGGGCTCAATAACGAAAAAATATAGTAAATTGTACTCTACTTGCCTGTGGGAATCTAAACATTGATGTAAATTGGGCCAAGGAGAATTTAGTGCTCGAAGTCACATCTCCCACATATCCCATCAGCTTTGCCTTCTCCCAGCAATCATAATTGGGAACTTGGTATTCTGCCCCAGACATTACGGCCAGCGCATCATAGAGAGATTTAGGTTCATGTTCACAGGAGTCAAATATCCTGTATCCCAGGGAAATATTGGGTAAAATCCTTGAACTTCTATTTATCTCTTCAACCACAAACAGGAAAGCCAAATAATGCCGGGAATATTGGAATGTTGGCCTGTTAGATATATCACCTTCAATTAATTTAATCAAATAAATATGCTGTGGCAAACGTAGCTAGCAGAAACATTATTTTTTTATTAAATAAAGAAGATAATTGTATCTACCCTTCAAGAAAGCAAAAAAAGATACTTACAATCAATTTTTTTATTTGGAATTTCCATTCATAGAAATTGCGGAAAATATACACATCGATACCATGATTGATCAAAATTTATCATGTAAAATAACTAAAGGGTCAGATTGAAAATTGTGCAACCTAAACCTGCCAAGATGCCATAGGAAATGAGGGGGAAATGCATCTTCAGCAGTCAAACAAGCTGATATATAAGTTTTTTTTAACCCCACAATTTTTTTCATTAACCCTTTAAGTGCCAGCAGAATTTCACATTTCAGTTCCCCTTGTTGCCAGACATTTTGTAAACATTTTGTGCTCTCTCATTTTAGGGGCTTTTACTGGGGGTCGGGGGTTAAGTTCAGGTAGGCAAACTGTATATAGTTTTTTTTAGGAGAACCTGAGCTTTCCAAATCTGCCTGAGTTTCTGTGTATTTCCACTTCTGGAATAAGATTTAGAGCTCAAAATACAAAAAGAAAAAGAAATTTTTTTTATGATATAGGGATTTATACCAGAAACAAATGTTATTTTATGGACAACATTTCAACTGATTCGGAAATCCTCATACCAGATATGTACAGTTTTATGGAGAGTTCTGACTTCGATAAAAAACTCCCAGCAGTAAATTACCAAATTCTCAAAGCATTACAGCAGAATACGGCATGCTTTAGATTCCAAAGCCAAAAATCCTGGAACATTAGGTTTACCCCAGGAAACCCTAAATTTTTGAAAAGTACACATTCTGCCAAATCTAAAATGTCTATGTCTTCCAACTCCTAAGTACCAAATGGCAATACTTTCGTGAATTTAGCAGTTTCTATAAAAAAATATGAAAATTCTAAAAAAATCATCTCAAAGCTTCCACTTTCAAGCATCATATCTCCCACATAACATTAGGTACCAAGAAAATACATCATAAATATGAAAGCCAAGGGTCCACTGAACAGTTTGATGCCCATTGTGCATAGGATCACCAATGTATCTGGCATTTAGAGACCCCAAAAGGAAGTTAGTACATACATATTGCCATAGAGATTTCCTTAGCTGGTGAAAATTCAACAAATTTACTGCATTTTTGTGGGAAAAAACACAAAAAAATACATTGACCTCCCAAAACCATATATTTTTGTAAAACACATATTCGGATGAATTCAAAATGGGTACCCATGTCTTTCTACTCCAAACTACAGAGTCGCAGTGCTTGCCCAAAATTGGCAGTTTTGATGAAATACCTGAAAATCGCATCAAACCTTCCACTTTCAAGCACCTTATCTCCCACAAGACAACACATCCTAAATATGAAATTCAAGGGTATATTGATCAATTTTATGCCCATTGTGCATAGGATCACCAATGTATCTGTTATCTGGAAGTTAGTGCATACAAAGTGCATCAGCAGCAATATAAGCTACTGGCATGTGTATTATGTGCCATAAGACCCCCTAACAGTATGGACACCCTAGAAAACCACACATTTTCCAAAGGTACACGTTCGGACAAAACAAAAATAGGTAAATACATCTATAACAAACTACACAGCTATGCTAAATATAATGGTTTTTATGAAATTTCTGAAAATTGTCACAAATCTTGCATTTTGCTTCATTATGTACCCCATATTTCATAATATATCAACCTAAAATATTCTAAATATGAACTCCAGGGGTCTACTGAACAGTTTGATGCCCAATATGCATTTATTTACCAAACTATGTGGTGTACAGAAGCACCCAAATAAAAGTAGTGCCTAGTAATTTTCACATAAGATGCTCCGGCTCATGCAGTTTTTGCACCCGGTATGTGCATTATGTGCCATAAGACCCCCTAACAGTACCGAGACCCTAGAAAACCATATATTTTCTGAAAGTACACATTTTGACAAAACAAAAATGGGCAAATACATCTTTCTACTGCAAACTACCAAACTACAAAGCTATGCTAAACAGAACGGTTTTTATGACATTTCTGAAAATAGTCACAAACCTTGCATTTTACCCCATTATGTACCCCACATTCACAATTGTGAATAAAGCTATTTCTTAAACCACCTTTACCAGAGATTGGAGTGTGCACCCAAGAGAAATTGTGCTTGTGACTGCTGGGTCTCCCTTTGCTACGGGTCTGGGGCACTGCACCCGGACCACCAGATCAGTGGGGTGAATGTCCATGAAAAACTGTGATTTATGTGATAATTTAATGAAGAAATAGTCGTGAAATTTTTTTTCCATGGGTGAAGAGTCCGGGGGGAATGCAAATTGAGACTGGCTGTTTCGAATTAGGATTGATGTGCTGGGTGGCTTAGAGCAAGTTTTGGTCTGGTATTTAGTGCTGTGAATATGTGACCACTCTCTATTTATGTCTATGGGATTTTTAAAAGAGAATTTATTAATGAGTGAAAGTTCACCCTTTGATGAATATGTCTCTAGCAGACTGGGGAACTCTAAGTTCACTCTTTGATAACAAAACCCTAAATGCCTTCCTATGGGATTTTAAGAGGCATATTGATGAGATGGGAAAAATCTCATTGAAACTAACAGAGAACAATGTTATATCACATCCGGTGCATACTTTTACTCTCCTTAGTGCTCTTGCACTTTGGTCCAGGTCTTTGTTAATAGCCCCTCATACCTGTAACAGTTACAGAAGATCACAGCTTGCAGTATGACAGATATGCCAGTTTCCAATTATATGTTGAAAATACAGGTATGGGACCAGTTATCCAGAATGCTCATGACCTGGGGCTTTTAAGATAAAGGATCTTTCCGTAATTTGGATCTCCATAACTTGTCTGCAAAATCATTTAAATATTGAATAAACCCAATAGGACTGTTATGCCCCCAATAAGGGGTAATTATATCTTAGTTGGGATCAAGTACAGGTACTGTTTTATTATTACAGGGAAAAGGGAATCATTTAACCATTAAATAAACCCAATAGGGCTGTTCTGCCCCAATAAGGGGTAATTATATCTTAGTTGGGATCAAGTACAGGTACTGTTTTATTATTACAGAGAAAAGGGAATCATTTAACCATGAAATAAACCCAATAGGGCTGTTCTGCCCCCAATAAGGGGTAATTATATCTTAGTTGGGATCAAGTACAGGTACTGTTTTATTATTACAGAGAAAAGGGAATCATTTAACCATTAAATAAACCCAATAGGGCTGTTCTGCCCCAATAAGGGGTAATTATATCTTAGTTGGGATCAAGTACAGGTACTGTTTTATTATTACAGAGAAAAGGGAATCATTTAACCATTAAATAAACCCAATAGGGCTGTTCTGCCCCAATAAGGGGTAATTATATTTTAGTTGGGATCAAGTACAGGTACTGTTTTATTATTACAGAGAAAAGGGAATCATTTAACCATTAAATAAACCCAATAGGGCTGTTCTGCCCCCAATAAGGGGTAATTATATCTTAGTTGGGATCAAGTACAGGTACTGTTTTATTATTACAGAGAAAAGGGAATCATTTAACCATTAAATAAACCCAATAGGGCTGTTCTGCCCCAATAAGGGGTAATTATATCTTAGTTGGGATCAAGTACAGGTACTGTTTTATTATTACAGAGAAAAGGGAATCATTTAACCATTAAATAAACCCAATAGGGCTGTTCTGCCCCAATAAGGGGTAATTATATTTTAGTTGGGATCAAGTACAGGTACTGTTTTATTATTACAGAGAAAAGGGAATCATTTAACCATTAAATAAACCCAATAGGGCTGTTCTGCCCCCAATAAGGGGTAATTATATCTTAGTTGGGATCAAGTACAGGTACTGTTTTATTATTACAGAGAAAAGGGAATCATTTAACCATTAAATAAACCCAATAGGGCTGTTCTGCCCCAATAAGGGGTAATTATATTTTAGTTGGGATCAAGTACAGGTACTGTTTTATTATTACAGAGAAAAGGGAATCATTTAACCATTAAATAAACCCAATAGGGCTGTTCTGCCCCAATAAGGGGTAATTATATCTTAGTTGGGATCAAGTACAGGTACTGTTTTATCATTACAGAGAAAAGGGAATCATTTAACCATTAAATAAACCCAATAGGGCTGTTCTGCCCCAATAAGGGGTAATTATATCTTAGTTGGGATCAAGTACAGGTACTGTTTTATCATTACAGAGAAAAGGGAATCATTTTTAAAAGTTAGCTTATTATTTGCTTATAATGGAGTCTATGGGAGATGGCCTTTCCATAATTCAGAACTTTCTGGGTTACAGGTTTCTGTATAAGGGATCCCATACCTGTATTCAATAGGTTAACTGTGTTAAGCCTAGAGAATGATAAAAACCTGTAGTGCTATTGGGTAAAATCAATGTAATTAGAGCAGGGCTAATGTATTCTGTAGCTTCTGTACATAACATCTCAGTAAGTAACAAATAACCAAATACTTACAGTGCGCATGAATATTCAAATGGACGGGGTCCGATTTATACTTTTGCCAGACACTTAAATACCATTTTCAAATATGAATTTTAAGACAAAGCACGTTCTGATGAGTAGATATTATAGTTCACAAATACAGGCCCTAAGGGAACGAGCGAATGGCGGCATTGAATAAATAGTTGTCGGCGCCTTGTGGGCAGCAGGAGAGAAATAGAACACAAATCAAAAAATATATAAATATCTGACAATTAAGATATATTTTTCTTGCCTGGAAATTCGTATAAACCCCAACTTGGTATTTTTTCAAATAAAACACAACCTTCCATTTATTAAATGTCATGATAATGGTGGTAGGAATGAACGAAAATATGACTTTATTGTCCAAAAATAACATTTTTCTCAACTTGAAAAATTAAAAAAAATTGAGGAATTCGTGAAATTTAAATGGCTGCTCATTTCAATGAATCCTCTTTATTTTTCCCAAACAGGAAGTGCTCCAGCAGCCATTTTAGGAGCATTGGCTCATTCTTGGAAAACAATAATGTGTTTAAGTTTCACTTGCAAGTATGTGAGACAGAAAACAATGAGGGCATTAGGTTCCCCTTGAAAATGTGTAAAGTACAGGCTGTCACTGAGTATTCTATTCCTCTACTATTCTGAGCCTCCATAGGACTCGACAATTTAAATCTGGCAATTTTTTTTCCATAGAAAAGAACCTAAATGTTAAAAAAAAATCACGCTTTATCTGCGTTTTTCTATGAAAATTTCAGGAAAATGCAAATATTTAGAAAAAACATACCAGAAAATGTGTGTACTGCCAGTTACCCATTCATAAATCTCAATTTTTCTAAAAATTGATTAGTAAATGTGCAGCGAAGTCAGTGCAAGAAAAAGTTGCCGAAAACTCAAATTTTCAGAATTGTTGCTAAAAAAAAACATGACTTATTTGAACCAGCATCAAAAATCTGAAACCTTTAGAGACAAAAGAAGGATCTTCCAGGAAAGGGAAGGGACCTCTGCCATTGGTTTCTACATGAACTCGGCAAGTTTAACCCGGCGAATTGTCGGGTTTGGATTTTTAGCCGTTTACATGCATAGTAAATCTCTAAAAAAAATTGAAACTATTTTTCTGCCATTTTTAGTGAAAAAAATCCAATTCCAGAAAACAAAATACAGTGGTCTGTAAATGGGGCCCTTTGTATGAAAATAGCTTGCATTGTTGCAACTGAGTTTGTGCCAAACAGAAGGGAGCTGGATTAACTGTATATAATGGAAAATTTTTACCATACTTACCGAAATTTGCGTTTCCTGGTTACTATGGGCAGCATTCACACCTCTGGGTAATTCCCCGCCCTCGCTTAATGATAGGACAGAAAATTAATTAATCCAATTAAACACTCTATAAGGCCCCCCCACCTCAACCCCTTGTCTTTAAGTCCGAGCTAACTCTGGGGAGGGTTCGCTGTGAATGCTGCCCATAGTAACCAGGAAACGAAAATTACTTTAAGTATGGTAAAAATTTTCCATTTTCCCTGGTTACTCTGGCAGCCTTCACACCTCTGGGTCCGTACCCTAGCAATCAGAAGGGGTGGGAATAATTAACACAGAATAATGCTCAATATTTTTATTCTTTAGCGAACTGAACCGCTTCCAAAAGCTTTTCCCCAAAATTAATATCTTTTGAGGAGACAATGTTAATATGATAATGTTTCAAAAATGTCTTGGCTTAGATCCAATCTGCTTACAATCCATCTGCTTATTGTGGATACTGAGGCTGCCTGGCCTCTTATTTCCTTCTGGGATAATAAATACTGTATATACTCGAGTATAAGCCTAGTTTTTCAGCACCCAAAATGTGCTGAAAAAGTCACTCTCGGCTTATACTCGAGTCAGGTGCCATGGGTCCCTCTAGACTAGCACCCTCTGTCATTTGTGTGCAACTTAGGCCACCTGCAACCAGACCCTCCAGTGCCCTGGCCCATTCCCAAATTCATCTTCATCTACCATCCTCACCTGTCCCATTCTGCACTAGACATTGCACTTTATATTCTATATAAACCATAGTTTTGAAGGATTTTAACTCTTTGTGTTTTAGCTTGGTTGCTGATTGAGCTAAGGGGGGGGGGGTAGTGCTTTTAAGACATCATTGTTGATACCATATTGTTTTTGTTGACCTTCTTCTCCACTTACAGAGCTAGTTTACTGTTTTTCTTTGTAAAAAAATATTTAGAAACATATGCCCCACTGATGCCTCATTTAATGTACTTATATTGGTATTTATTTTGATTATTGAAACTTAGCAGTAGCTGCTGCATTTCCCACCCTAGGCTTATACTCGAGTCAATAAGTTTTTCCAGTTTTCTTAGGTAAAATTAGGTACCTCGGCTTATATTCGGATCGGCTTATACTCGAGTATATACGGTAATCTGTCAGAATCTCTCCATTCCTTGGACCTTGATAAATAGGTTGAGAGACACCTAACAAGATCATGGGGCTGATTTACTAACCCACGAATCCGACCCGAATTGGAAAAGTTCCGACTTGAAAACGAACATTTTGCGACTTTTTCATATGTTTTGCGATTTTTTCGGATTCTGTACGAATTTTTCGTTACCAATACGATTTTTGCGTAAAAACGCGAGTTTTCCTATCCATTATGAAAGTTGCGTAAAAAGTTGCGCATTTTGCGTAGCGTTAAAACTTACGCGAAAAGTTGCGCATTTTTCGTAGCGTTTTAACGCTACGAAAAATGCGCAACTTTTCGCGTAAGTTTTAACGCTACGCAAAATGCGCAACTTTTTACGCAACTTTCGTAATGGATAGGAAAACTCGCGTTTTTACGCAAAAATCGTATTGGATCCGAAAAATTCGTAAAGAATCCGAAAAAATCGCAAAACATACGAAAAAATCGCAAAGTACCGATCATTACGAAAAAAACGCAATCGGACTCCATTCGACCCGTTCGTGGGTAAGTAAATCAGCCCCCTAGAGTATGCCAAGCCTGTTCTTGCTCCGATGTAGGTTCTGGGAAAAAGGCTGGCAACACTGATTCATGATTCATGTGAAGGGCCGAGACCACCTTTGGAAGGTATCCTGGAACTGGCCTTAATGAGACCTGATGCGGTTGGATAACAGTAAAAGGAGCTTCTGAAAAAAGCGCCTGTAGATCACTGACTCACCTGGAAGATGTGATTGCTGTCAGAAAAAACGCTTTTATTGATAGCATCATATCTGATATGCTTTCAATGGGTTCGAAGGGTCTCTTTGTAAGTGCCTGCAAAACCACTGGCAGATCCCATGTAGCTGAAAGTGCCCTTTCTGGGGGGCTGAGATGTAAAACTCCTGTCATGAATCTTGACACATTTTGATTCTCTGCCGAACGTATACCTGTTAGATGCTGAGATTAAACTCTGGCTGTGCGTTCCACCTTGTTTCTTTATGTAGGCAATTGCTGCTCTGTTGTCCATCTTCACTAATAATGATGTACCTCTCAGATGAACACTGAAAGCCTGAATCACTTTCCATACCGCTCTTAATTCTAATACATTGGCTGTAAGACTCTGTTCTTCCCTCGTCCACAGTCCCTGACGGTATTCTCTTCTCAGGTGGGCTCCCCATCCTAACGGACTTGAATCCGTTGTTAGAGTTTCCCACATTGTCTCTGTCAAAGAATGACCCTTCCTCAGGTTCTATTCCCGAAGCCACCACTTTAGCTCTTTCCTGACATGAGTTTCCATGAATATTCTCTGATTCCAGTCTTGCACCACTGAATCCCACTGACGCAGAAACATTCGTTGTAATGGTCTGTAGAGATGCAGCGAACTGTTCGCCGGAGAACTAATTCGCACGAAAATCGGGTGTTCGCAAGTTCGCAAGTTTGCGAACTTTTAGCGATGTTCGCAATTTTTGGTTCACCTTAGCTGGAGCCAAATTTTGACCTCTCACCCCAGAGCCAGCAGATACATGGCAGCCAATCAGGCAGCTCTCCCTCCTGGACCACCCCCGGACCACTCCCTTCCATATATAAACCGAAGCCCAGCAGCCATTTTACATTCTGCCTGTGTGTGCTTGATGAGTTAGCATAGGGAGAGAGCTGTGCAGGGGTTTGAGGGGCAGTTTAGGTAGCTTTGCTGACTAGTGATCTACTTTCTACTGCTCTGTATGTAGCTGCTGTGGGCAGCTGTCCTGCTGATCTCATCTGCTGTAACCCAATAGTCCTTGTAAGGACTGCTTTTATTTTCTGATTACTGTTACTCTTCTTTTCATTGTGTACTGCAGCTCCGTCTGTGTGTGTTGGAGACAGGTGTGCTGCTCATAGTAGTGCACTAAGCACCAACCCAATTCACATCATTTTTTTATTTGTGTTTTTTTACTTTGCTACTGTAATTTATAGAGCCCAGTGCTATTAGTCTAGCTGTGGGGGACTGGTGTGCTGCTCCTAGTAGTTCACCCCCAGCACCAACCAGAGATCACTTTTTTTTATTATTAATTTTTTTTTAATTTAACTTACTGTTCTTTAATGTGTCCAGTGCTGTTTGCTGTTATTCATAGTAGTGCACCAAACACGTTACACATAGTAGTGACATTGCATTGCAATAAAATCACCTGAGCGATGTTTTTCCACCAGCAATAGTATATTCCGTATCCACTACTGCGGCGTTTTGTCTTTGCATGTGAACCGGCTGTAACCTTTACGGACGTTTAAAAGCAGTTTATTACACAAGTTTAGAAATGTAGTGTGATTTCTGCCCTTTACAGTACAAAACGCAACGCTGTGTCAACAACATATTTTTCAGAAAAATTTTTGCCCTTGATCCCCCTCCTGCATGTCACTGTCCAGGTCGTGGCACCCTTTAAAAAACGTTAAAATCAGTTTTCTGGCCAGAAATGCCTTTTCTAGTTTTTAAAGTTCGCCTTCCCATTGAAGTCTATGGGGTTCGCAAAGTTCGCAAAAGTTTGCACTTTTTTTGTGAGGTTCGCTACATCTCTAATGGTCTGATATGCCACCTTGCTCATTTTAATATTGGAAAAGTCGAATTGAGGAGACCTAGTACACTGGCCACCTGTCTCGCCGTACTGTAAGTTCTGTTCCTCAAGGCTCTTAATGCTATCTTTATCTTGTCTTTCTTTTCCTCTGGAAGAGTTATCAAGTCTCGATTCGTCAGAAATCTGGCTCCCAGATAAATTAGATCTTGTGAAGGCACCAGATTACTCTTCTCTAAGTTCAATATCCATCCATGTTCTGAAAGGATCCGGATAACCTGATCTCTCTGAAGAACCAAGAGTTTCTGATCTTGAGCTATCAACAGAATGTCGGCCAGATAATGATATATCTGAATCCCCGATCTCCTGATCTCTGCTATTAACATCTGAAGAATCTTCAAAAATACTCGAGGGGATGTTGCCAATCCGAATGGAAGGCAGGTGAACTGAAAATGCAGATCTTGGCTTATCGTGAATCTCAAAAATCTTTGGGGAGATGGAGTTATAGGTACATGGAAATAAGCATCCTTTAAATCTAAAGGTAGGAGCCAATCTCCCTCCTGGATGACCTTTACTATTGAAAATATTGATTCCATCTTGAACCTCCTTATGTGAAGAAACGTATTTATTGGTCTTAAAGGAGATGTAAATGTTAAAAAAACAAATCATATATTTAGCCTTAGACTACTATACTCTACACTTTACACTACCTTAATTTTTAAAATGAGACTACCTTAATCCACTGTGTCCAGCACTTCCCCCTGGTGCTTTGCAGTCACATGTGCCATGTTTGAAAGTCTTCAGAAGGAGCAGAAGCCCCCACCCTCCTGGGAAAAAACCCCCCTGCTCAAACACAGGCTCCTGCTGCCTCCAGGCATGCGCAGAAGGGACTCTCCCCTCCCGACAAGTTGTCGGAGTAGTGAGAGACCTGAACAGGAAGTGGGGGTGGAGCTTCACTCTGAACAAGGAAGGAGTGAAATAGAGCAGTAACTCAGCAACCAGGTAAGAAAGAACAGAGGGACAAAGGCAGGCAATCTGGGAAGCTGTTTAGAATTATTTTATTAATAGGAAAAAAAAAAGGGTTAACTTATTCTTTAAGTCCAGGACCGGCCGGTAATCTCCTGTCTTTTTCTTTAGCATGAAGAGAATTGAATAAATCCCTTGCCTGCGAAACCTTTGGGGCACAGGTAGAATCGCGCCATCTACCAAAAGCTGCTGGGCATAATTGATTAAAATCTTCCTGTGTTCTGTTCAAGAAGGGATGTCTGAGATGGTTGTGTCTTGGAGTCTCCATAAACTCCAGTGAGTAACCTTGCCTTAATGTCTGCAATACCCACTGATCTGTAATTGACACTCCAGGCAAGGCGCTGAAGAGAGGGGGCACCCCGGCTCATTCCCCCACTCTTGGCGTTCCACGGACCCGGAAGTGACGTCGGCCCCGGAAGTGACAGCTTTCTAAGCTGGAACACATCGCGTCCCAGCCCGCCGCTTCCGGACTCGCCGAAACAGAGCTGCGCAAACATACAAGCAAGGCAGAGGTAAAAGAAAGAGAGGTCAAGGAAAGATTTTTAACTAACAGTGCCGCCCACCTTGGTCTAAGACTCAAACATGTAAACTCGCTCCAACCGAGTGTCTCAGACACGGAGCTGTATAAGAATAACCCCGGGCTGCCTAATAACAGGGCTCAGCTAGCTGACCTCCTCTGAGAGGAAATACAATGTGCATAGCCCTACCAGGAAGAGAGGCTAACTTCCCAGGCATGGGATCCCAAAATTGGGTCCGTGTGAGCCACAAAATAAAAATATTGCATCAAAAAATCCTACAAGCGAGGACAGAAAAAAGACAAGGGGTTGAGGTGGGGGGACCTTATAGAGTATATCATTAAGCGAGGGCGGGGTGTGAAGGATGCCATAGTAACCAGGGAAATACTGTTATATCAGTGATGCTGGACAGTAATGCAGGCAGGTTGGTAACAGTCCACCCTCTTTATTTCTTACACACAGAGACAAGCTTCCTAGTCTCCTCCCACTATTTCCCGAGGCTGCAACATTCAACAGCACATAACTTTATGAAACACAACACAGCATATACACATACATAACACATGGCACTATAATAATAATTGATTAATGTACTTTACAATACATAAATAGTAATAATTGATTTATATTACACTATTGTTCGTTCATGATTTAGGTTACACACTT
Organism: Xenopus tropicalis; assembly: GCF_000004195.4. Lineage (NCBI taxonomy): Eukaryota > Metazoa > Chordata > Amphibia > Anura > Pipidae > Xenopus > Xenopus tropicalis. The sequence continues at coordinate 154,822,176 of NC_030681.2, forward strand.
ATATCAATTATCCATCATAATACACATACGCACGATATCACTATTGATGAGCGAATCAGTCCCGTTTTGCTTTGCCGCAAAATTTGTGAATCTTTCAAAGGATTTGCAAAACGGTGAAAAAATCACGAAATGGCGCAAATTTTGTGTGTAAAAAATATTTGTTGCCCGCAACTATTCTTTTGACACTTGCGACTAATTTTTTTATGTGCGACTATTTATTTTGCCGCTGCAACTATTTATTTTGCCGTCGTGACTATACTTTTGACATGCAACTATTTATTTTGACACGGCAACTATTCTTTTGACGCCGCGGCTATTTTGCCGCCGTGACTATACTTTTGACGCGCAACTATTTATCTTAACGCGCTGCTATTCTTTTGACGCCACGGGTATTTATTTTGACGTGCTGCTATTCTTTTGACGCCGCGGGTATTTATTTTGACGTGCTGCTATTCTTTTGACGCCGCGGGTATTTATTTTGACGTGCTGCTATTCTTTTGACGCCACAAGTATCTATTTTGATGCCGCAAGTATTTATTTCGACGCGCTGCTATTCTTTTGATGCCGCAGGTATTTATTTTGAAGCACTGCTATTCTTTTGACGCTGCGAGTATTTATTTTGACGCGCTATTAATTTTTTGACGCCGCAAGTATTTATTTTGATTCGCTACTATTCTTTTGACGCTGCGAATATTTATTTTAACGCGCTACTATTCTTTTGACGCTGCAAGTATTTATTTTGACGCGCTACTATTCTGTTGATGCTGCGAGTATTTATTTTGACGCACTACTATTCTTTTGGCACCACAAGTATTTATTTTGACACGCTACTATTCTTTTGACGCTGCAAGTATTTATTTTGACGTGCTGCTATTCTTTTGATGCCACAAGTATTTATTTTGACGCGCTACTATTCTTTTGACGCTGCAAGTATTTATTTTGACGTGCTGCTATTCTTTTGATGCCACAAGTATTTATTTTGACGTGCTACTATTCTTTTGATGCCACAAGTATTTATTTTGACGCGCTACTATTCTTTTGACGCCGCGAGTATTTATTTTGATGCGCCGCTATTCTGTTGACGCTGCGAGTATTTATTTCAATACACTACTATTCTTTTGACGCTGCAAGCATTTATTTTGACGCGCTACTATTCTTTTGACGCCGCAAGTATTTATTTTGACGCGCTGCTATTCTTTTGAACCCCCAAGTATTTATTTTGATGCGCTGGAATTCTTTTGATGCCGCGAGTATTTATTTTGACACGCTACTATTCTTTTGACTCCGCAAGTATTTATTTTGACGCACTACTATTCTTTTGGCACCACAAGTATTTATTTTGACGCGCTACTATTCTTTTGACGCTGCGAGTATTTATTTTGACGCACTACTATTCTTTTGGCACCACAAGTATTTATTTTGACGCGCTACTATTCTTTTGATGCTGCGAGTATTTATTTTGACGCACTACTATTCTTTTGACTCCGCAAGTATTTATTTTGACGCACTACTATTCTTTTGGCACCACAAGTATTTATTTTGACGCGCTACTATTCTTTTGATGCTGCGAGTATTTATTTTGACGCACTACTATTCTTTTGACTCCGCAAGTATTTATTTTGACACGCTACTATTCTTTTGGCACCACAAGTATTTATTTTGACGCGCTACTATTCTTTTGACGCTGCGAGTATTTATTTTGATGCACTACTATTCTTTGGCACCGCGAGTATTGATTTTGACACACTACTATTCTTTTGACTCCGCGAGTATTTATTTTGACGCACTACTATTCTTTTGGCACCACAAGTATTTATTTCGACGCACTACTATTCTTTGGCACCGCGAGTATTTATTTTGACACACTACTATTCTTTTGACTCCGTGAGTATTTATTTTGACACACTACTATTCTTTTGACTCCGTGAGTATTTATTTTGAAGCACTACTATTCTTTTGGCACCGCAAGTATTTATTTTGACATGCTGCTATTCTTTTGACGCTGCGAGTATTTATTTTGACGCACTACTATTCTTTGGCACCGCATGTATTTATTTTGACACACTACTATTCTTTTGACTCCGTGAGTATTTATTTTGAAGCACTACTATTCTTTTGGCACCACAAGTATTTATTTTGACATGCTGCTATTCTTTTGACGCTGCGAGTATTTATTTTGACACACTACTATTCTTTGGTCGCCGCAAGTAGTTATTTTGACGCTGCAAGCATTTATTTTGACGCACTGCTATTCTTTGGTCGCCGCAAGTAGTTATTTTGACATGCTACTATTCTTTTGACACCGCAAGTAGTTATTTTGACGTGCTGCAATTCTTTTGATGCCGCGAGTATTTTTTTTGATGCGCTGCTATTCTTTTGACGCCACGAGTATTTATTTTGACGCGCTGTTATTCTTTTGACGCCGCGAGTATTTATTTTGACGCGCTACTATTCTTTTGACGCCGCAAGTATTTATTTTGACGCGCTACTATTCTTTTGATGCCGCGAGTATTTATTTTGACACGCTGCCATTCTTTTGACGCCGCAAGTATTTTTTTTGATGCGCTGCTATTCTTTTGACGCCGCGAGTATTTATTTTGACGCACTGTTATTCTTTTGACGCAGAAAGTATTTATTTTGATGTGCTGCTATTCTTTTAACGCCCGAGTATTTATTTTGACGCGCTACTATTCTTTTGACGCCGCAAGTATTTATTTTGACGTGCTGCTATTCATTTGACAAATAGGGTAAAGATAGAGAAAAGGGAATACAGGTATAGGACCCATTATCCAGAATGCTCGGGACCAAGGCTATTCCGGATAAGGGGTCTTTCAGTAATTTGGATCTCCATACCTTAAGTCTACTAAAAAATCAATAAAACATTAATTAAACCCAATAGGATTGTTTTGCATCCAATAAGGGGTAATTATATCTTAGTTGGGATCAAGTACAGGTACTGTTTTATTATTACAGAGAAAAGGGAATCATTTAACCATTAAATAAACCCAATAGGGCTGTTCTGCCCCCAATAAGGGGTAATTATATCTTAGTTGGGATCAAGTACAGGTACTGTTTTATTATTACAGAGAAAAGGGAATCATTTAACCATTAAATAAACCCAATAGGGCTGTTCTGCCCCCAATAAGGGGTAATTATATCTTAGTTGGGATCAAGTACAGGTACTGTTTTATTATTACAGAGAAAAGGGAATCATTTAACCATTAAATAAACCCAATAGGGCTGTTCTGCCCCCAATAAGGGGTAATTATATCTTAGTTGGGATCAAGTAAAGGTACTGTTTTATTATTACAGAGAAAAGGGAATCATTTAACCATTAAATAAACCCAATAGGGCTGTTCTGCCCCAATAAGGGGTAATTATATCTTAGTTGGGATCAAGTACAGGTACTGTTTTATTATTACAGAGAAAAGGGAATCATTTAACCATTAAATAAACCCAATAGGGCTGTTCTGCCCCAATAAGGGGTAATTATATCATAGTTGGGATCAATTACAAGGCGCTGTTTTATTACTACATAAAAAAAGGAAATCAGTTTTTAAATTCTGTATTATTTGATTAAAATGGAGTCTATGGGAGACAGGCTTTCCGTAATTTGGAGCTTTCTGGATAATGGGTTTCCGGATAAGGGATCCCATACCTGTAGTATAATGGTGTCAAACCATCTGCATAGATATTCTATTCATCATAACTGGATGTTTAGGCAGAGGTTGCCATGGTAAGGGTGGCAATACTACCGCCATTCTAAACCATCTGTATAGATAATAAAAGATGGTTGGATGGTTTACCTATTTGAATGCGATAGTTGCGCATTGAATACGTATGGGTTTCCATGGAAACACAGGAAATTGGGCTGCTCTGTGATCTCTGCATTACATAAACATTACATTGGATGAAAGTGGACATGTGATCTCTGCATTATGTGCAGTTGCCCCATTGGATGTAAGTGTGCAGTTGCCTCATTGGATGTAAGTGGACATTATGCGCTGGTATTAGGAGAAATGTATACTTGTGTGCAGTTGCCTCATTGGATGTAAGTGGACATGTGATCTCTGCATTGTGTGCAGTGGCCTCATTGGATGTAAGTGGACATTATGCGCTGGTATTAGGAGAAATGTATACTTGTGTGCAGTTGCCTCATTGGATGAATGTATACAGGTTGCCCCATTGGAGGTAAGTGGACATGTGATCTCTGCACTGTGTGCAGTGGCCTCATTGGATGACTGTAGACATGTGATTTTGCAAGTTGCCCCATTGGATGAAAGTGGACATGTGACCTCTGCATTATGTACTGGTATTAGGAGAAATGTATACTTGTGTGCAGTTGCCTCATTGGATGAATGTAGACAGGTGAACTCTCTAGTTGCCCCATTGGATGTAAGTAGACATGTGATCTCTGCATTACATAAGCGCTACATGTAAAATAACTCTATTGGCTCATGATATCACCTCTCTGTGGTGTGGCATGCTCTGATTGGAGTTTGTTTCTTTGCTTCTTTTTAAGTGGTGCATTTGAATTGCCAGCCAGTTATAAATATAGGTGTAACACGGAAGTGCATTTGCCTTGCTAAAGCCCCAATGTAAGGGGTGAAATGGGGGTTGGCGCTCTTTAGTTTCAAATCAGGCAGGGTCTCTCTCTTTTTATTGTTGACCTGATGGGGAACTTCTCTCTGTAGGTACTGGGCAGTGGGGAGTTGGTTGCATGAGGGGCAGGTCTGACCCACTTCTTGCCATTGAGACTCATTACTGGTGAGCGGAGTATTGGGTCCCTGTATGGGATGTGTGTGGGTTTGGTGGGATTTCCCACATTGACAGTGGGATCTTTTAGCTGCTTTTTTAGATAGTGATATCTGAGTTATAGTGGTTCAGGAATCTAGTATATAATCCAGCATTCCTCGTGCGTTATAACCCAATAGTGCAATTCTTTACTGACTTTAGGGATTTTTTTCTCCCTTGGGAGTTTGAACCCCCCCTACCAGGTAACCCTATGCTATTTTGTCATTCTTTCTCCTTTTACTTTAAGTTACTTGGGAGCAGAGCTTATATCCTCCCACATATGGTGCCACTTGGGTGGCGGAAGTCCATGATCTGGTTATTTCATGAAATTTCTGAATAATAAAGTCAAACATGCCCTGGTTTTTTATTCAAAGCAATTTCCACACTAATTAGCCATGACCAATCTGGTTTTCTGCTTTTAAAAAGACAATAGCATTAATCTCAGACATCTATACGTACTTCAGCCTACAGGTCTCCTATGAGAATAGATGTTCATGCCTTGTGGTGTTGCTCAACACCTAAGGACTAGTAATGAGTGAATCTGTTTCGCAAATTTTTCACCGGTTCGCATTTTTTTTGCCGTTTCACGAATATTATTGTAAAGCGAAAAATTTGCGAAACCACGAACAATTAGCAAAATGCATTTGTCACCGCGGTTATTTTTTTGACGCAATTTTATGTGACCGAGCCCATTTTTGCTGCGACCACGCCCATTTTTATGCACCCACGCCCAATCTGCCACGCGACAAAAAAGATTTTCGTGCAACGAATTTTCACGGAAATTTTGCTAAACAATTTGCCAGTGGCGAAATGTGGAAATTCACTGCAAATCCATGCCTGGTGAAAAAATTCGCTCATCACTACTAAGGACTTTACTTTTATTCTAGTTATGTATTCACTCTCTGTTTTCAAAAGAAAATACTATTAAAGAATAGAGATGTAGTGAATTGTTCGCCGGAGAACTAATTCGCACGGAAATTGGGTGTTCGCAAGTTCGCAAGTTTGCGAACTTTTAGCGATGTTTGCAATTTTGGGTTCGCCTTAGCTGGAGCCAAATTTTGACCTCTCACCCCAGAGCCAGCAGATACATGGCAGCCAATCAGGCAGCTCTCCCTCCTGGACCACCCCCGGACCACTCCCTTCCATATATAAACCGAAGCCCAGCAGCCATTTTACATTCTGCCTGTGTGTACTTGATGAGTTAGCATAGGGAGAGAAGCTGTGCAGGGATTTGAGGGAGAGTTTAGGTAGCTTTGCTGACTAGTAATCTACTTTCTACTGCTCTTTCCTGTTCCTTCCACATGGCAGTGGGCACCAATGGGTTAATCCCCCCTGCCGTGAGGAAGGTACAGGAAATGACACAATATAAAAGACTTCCCCTTCCCCCAGCGCCCCATCTCTTTTCTTCCTGTCGTGCAAACCCCCGTTACCAGCAGAGTAGCTCTCCTCTGTTTGATGCTCCTGCAGCCGAGATCCTCATCTTTTGAGTGCGCAGAGAGAAGCCGGCGGGCTTATGGCCATCCGTTGCCCACAGTGCAGTAAGTCGCAATGCCGATCCATCAGGTGAGGCGCATGCGCGCTAAGACGCTGAGCGCCCCGGTCTGGAAAGCTGAAGCTGATTTGCGCTTCTGCGCATGCGCGAACTTCCGGGTAAGATTTAAAGGGACGGTTGGCGCCAAATTTGAAATTTAAACGGCGTTTTTTTCCCTGTTTGGCTTTTGGTGTCTTTCCAGATCAGAAACTTTGCCAATTGTGCTTATTGACCAAAATTGATCCTGGGTGTAAGTAATTAACCCATTGGTTTTATTTTACGCATGGAGCTTCAGGTTGTTTAAATTTTTAACCTGTGTGTGTAATATATTTTACAGGCTGTCTGTAATGAGTCTCAGACGATCACACTCTGGCTCCAGGGGGTAAGCTTTATAACTTGTGAGAGCATGGGATAGCTCATCTCAGGCTTCAGGGGATCCAGATTTTCGGATATTTAGACGATCTCCTAGTCAAAGCTCAAACAAGGCAACTCCTCCTAGATCATCTTCAAATTGTGATCAAAACCCTTATGGATTGGGGATGGCTAGTGAATTGGGAGAAATCAATGTTGAAACCCACTCAAGAAATCACTTTTTTGGGAACCATCATCAACACAAAGAAATTTCACCTCAGTCTGCCCACAGAGAAAATTCCAGATATTCAAACACAGGTGTTATCCATCATTCATCACCCTGTCACCACAGCGAAAGTTTGCCAACAAGTTATAGGGAAACTCAATTCCACTATAGATTCGATCAGATGGGCAAGAATACACTTGAGACAGCTACAAGTAGATTTCCTCAATCAATGGGACAAAGATTATCGGAGGGATTCCCAGATAATTTCATTATCAGATCACACCATCAACACATTGAACTGGTGGATGGAGACCCAGAATCTTCTAGTCCCAGTGTCCTTAACTCCTCCTTCGTGGGAGATCATTACCACGGATGCCAGTCTCAAGGGCTGGGGAGCTCACTACAAGGGACTCACTTGCCAAGGGACTTGGAAAAAACAAGATGTGAAGAAATCTTCCAATTGGAGGGAGCTAAATGCAGTGCTTCAGAGTCTACTTTACTTTCGTCCCCTTATCTTAGGGAAGGAAGTGCTTATCAGGTCAGACAACCAAACTACGGTAAATTACTTAAACAAACAGGGAGGCACCAAATCTGTGAGTTTGTTGAACACGACCACAATTATTCTGAATTGGGCAGAAAAGAATCTCAAACTTCTAGCGGCCTGTTACATACCGGGGACCCAGAACCAATTAGCAGATCGGCTCAGCAGAAAATTCTCAACAAGAGAATGGGAACTCAATCAAAAGGTTTTCAAAACGATTTCCAACAAATGGGGTCCATTTTCCATAGACCTCATGGCGAATTTTCACAACAAGAAGATTCCAGTTTTTTGTTCCTGGAGACAGGACAAAAGAACCATCTTTTGGGACGCTTTTTCTTTCCAGTGGAACTTCAGTCTAGCCTACGTGTTTCCTCCCACTGCAATGATCTCCAAAACAATCAAGAAGATCAGGGAAGACAAAGCAAATGTAGTTCTGTTAGTTCCATGGTGGCCCAGGAGACCTTGGTTTCCTCTCTTAATTCAGATGGCTGTAGACAAACCATTTCATCTTCCAATTCGCAAGGATCTTCTATCACAAGGGTCCCTCTTCCATCCAAATCCAATGAGTTGGGCTTTAACAGCATGGAAGTTGAAAGGAACCGGCTGAGTCAGCAAGGAATCCCGAGCAAAGCTCTTTCTACTATTTTGGCTTCCAAAAAGCCTTCGACTCATCTTAAATACTCTAAAGTCTGGGACGTTTATTCCAGTTGGTGTTCTTCCAGAAATGTTAACCCTTTTGGTAATTCGGCGGGCCCTTTGATCGAATTCCTTCAAGAAGGAGCTGATCGCAACCTTAGCAACTCTACGCTTAAAGGACAAGTCACAGCTATCTCTTCTTTTGCAGATTTTTCTTGGGCGAAAAATCCGTTGGTTAAAAATTTTTTCATAGGTCTTAGCAAACTTCGACCTGTGTGTAAACAGAAGATTCCTCCTTGGGACCTCTCTTTAGTACTAAATGCTCTGATGGAAGATCCCTTTGAACCTTTGGATAAAGCTTCTCTCAAAATGGTTTGCCTAAAAACCTCTTTTCTGCTTGCTATTACCACAGCCAGAAGGGTAGGAGAAATCCACGCATTATCCATCAAACCATCCAAAATCACCTTTTTTCAAGACAGAGTTGTTCTTAGAACAGAGGATAATTTTGTCCCTAAAGTCTCTTCAAAGTTTCATCAGTCTCAAGAGATCATCCTTCCATCTTTTCATACCTGTCCGGAGAATGAGCTTGAGAAAAAACTCCACACTCTAGATGTGGTTAGATGTCTAAGAATTTATTTAGAGAAAACTTCTTCAATCCGCAAATCGGATGCTTTGCTGGTTACTTTTGCAGGGAAAAATCCAGGAACCAAAGCTTCAAAAGGTTCCATTGCTAGATGGATTAAAGAATGTATTCAAATTGCGTACTCATTACAGGCAGCCCCGATTTCAGGTCTGAAAGCACATTCTACGAGAGGGATGGCGGCGTCCTGGGCATACCGGGCTCAGGTGTCTTCAGAGGAAATTTGCAGAGCTGCAACTTGGTCTTCTCCTTGTACTTTCTCTAAGCATTATAAATTTGACACTTTTACTTCTAACTTAGCTGTATTTGGAAGGGCTATTCTATCGGAGGCTACTGCTAATAAATAATTGTTTACCCTCCCTATGTTGTAAGCTTGTTATGTCCCATTGGTGCCCACTGCCATGTGGAAGGAACAGGAAAACGGAAAATCATATCATACTTACCGAGATTTTCGTTTCCTGGACTGGAACATGGCAGTGGGCACGGGACTTCCCACCCTAAGTTTTGCACTCAGTCAGTAGAGAGATGGGGCGCTGGGGGAAGGGGAAGTCTTTTATATTGTGTCATTTCCTGTACCTTCCTCACGGCAGGGGGGATTAACCCATTGGTGCCCACTGCCATGTTCCAGTCCAGGAAACGAAAATCTCGGTAAGTATGATATGATTTTCCGTTGTATGTAGCTGCTGGGGACAGCTGTCCTTCTGATCTCATCTGCTGTAACCCAATAGTCCTTGTAAGGACTGCTTTTATTTTCTGATTACTGATTACAACAACGTATTTTTCAGAGAAATTTTTGCCCTTGATCCCCCTCCTGCATGTCACTGTCCAGGTCGTGGCACCCTTTAAACAACTTTAAAATCAGTTTTCTGGCCATTAATGGCTTTTCTAGGTTTCAAAGTTCGCCTTCCCATTGAAGTCTATGGGGTTCGCAAAGTTTGCAAAAGTTCGCACTTTTTGGCAGAAGTTCGCAAACGGGTTCGCAAACTTTTTATGTGAGGTTCGCTACATCTCTATTAAAGAACCAAAACCAAAAAGCACAGCCCATGGGAAGTTTTGTTGCATTTGGCCATACATTCTTTATTCTTTAGATAAATCCACCTTGGCTTTTGTAGCTAGGCATCACTATTTAGGAATCTTTATAGATACGTTGGTTTGTAAGTGTTGGAGGTTTTAGTTATCTGGATACCATTTAGGGATCAGAATGAGCACACAGGTTTGTGAATATGGTTCTTCTAACTTCTGATATTGTTTTTTTCTCCTACGCAAGTGTGGGGGCTTTTAAAGTTGTATAATAAAATAAATTGCACTTTAAAAAGGGTTTGAATCATATAAATACAGCTGGGGTAAGGAGTGATTCAAATACATAGGTTAGCTACCAGCTATTCTAGATCATTCTAACCAGACTGTGTGTAGGACACACACTTTCATTGCACTTTCCTGAATTCCACGTTGGTTCTCACTGTACTTAATCATTAAAAAGAAATAAATTGCAGGTATAGGACCCGTTATCCAGAATGCTTGGGACCAAGGGTATTCCGGATAAGGGGTCTTTCCATAATTTGGATCTCCATACCTTAAGTCTACTAAAAAATAAATAAAACATTAATTAAACCCTATGGAATTGTTTTGCATCCAATAAGGATTATTTATATCTTAGTTGGGATCAAGTACATGTACTGTTTTATTATTACAGAGAAAAGGGAATTATTTAACCATTAAATAAACCCAATAGGGCTGTTCTGCCCCAATAAGGGGTAATTATATCTTAGTTGGGATCAAGTACAGGTACTGTTTTATTATTACAGAGAAAAAGGAATCATTTAACCATTAAATAAACCCAATCGGATGGTTCTGCCCCCAATAAGGGGTAATTATATCTTAGTTTGGATCAATTACAAGGTACTGTTTTATTATTACAGAGAAAAGGGAATCATTTAACCATGAAATAAACCCAATAGGGCTGTTCTGCCCCCAATAAGGGGTAATTATATCTTAGTTGGGATCAAGTACAGGTACTGTTTTATTATTACAGAGAAAAGGGAATCATTTAACCATTAAATAAACCCAATAGGGCTGTTCTGCCCCAATAAGGGGTAATTATATCTTAGTTGGGATCAAGTACAGGTACTGTTTTATTACTACAGAGAAAAAGGAAATCAGTTTTAAAATTCCGAATTATTTGATTCAAATGGAGTCTATGGGAGATGGGCATTCCGTAATTCGGAGCTTTCTGGATAACTGGTTTCCGGATAAGGGATCCTATAGCTGCGGGCGACAATTTTTTTTGACGCACAACATTTTCACCGTTTCGTGGATCTTTTGAAAGATTCGCAAATTTTTCGTCGAAGCAAAACGGAACAGATTCGCTCATGACTACACACAAGTTTAACTTCAATCAATTTTGATTAACTATAATTAGGATCTATAAATATCTACATATAATATATAGCCTAGCTTTTGATTTTTAATTTTAAATAAAAGAATAAAAACAATTGCTAATAATAGTTGTAATAATTGTAATAATTCAGTTATCTCTTACCAGTACCTTAAAACTGCAGGGGTTGCACTATTAGTAGGGCTGGTGGGGCTGCTGATGCTGGTGGGAAAGGGAATCATTGGCAGGGGGTCCCAGAAGAGAAGCGTGCACGAAGGGGGGTGTGACATCACTTCCACCCAGGCGCGCTGAAGAGCGCACTATTAGAGAGCCTGGGGGAAGCAGGAAGTGTACAGGGGCTGGGATGATCGGCAGGGGCTTGTGCAGGTGAGACTCTAGTATAAGCCGAGGGTGAATTTTTCAGCGAATTTTTCAGCACATTTTTGGTGCTGAAAAACTCGAGTACATACGGTAGTAATAAGTAGCTCTTAGAAATAAGAAATTGCAGTGCAATACTTTTCATACCATCACATGACACAGAGGGAAACCTATTTTTTAATTATTTTTTAATTATGTGAATAGTAAAAAAATGAAGCAAGAAGGGGTGGGAACTTTATTATCACGGGGGGGTACGTTGGTTGATGATAATGGGGAAAAAGCTGAAATTTTGAACTCTTATTTTTCATCTGTCTATACATCTGAGGAGCCAGATAATGAAGGCTTCCCTTGTAATATGCCCAGTTCTAGTAATTTAGCTACTGACGCGTGGGTCACTCAGGAGGAAATTCAAAAGAGACTTGAACATGTAAAGGTAAACAAAGGTCCAGGGCCGGATGGGATTCATCCCAGGGTATTAAATGAGCTGAGCGCTGTGATTGCCAAGCCTCTTCACATAATTTTTCAGGATTCATTGAGGTCTGGCATGGTGCCAAGAGACTGGCGGATTGCTAATGTGGTGCCGTTATTTAAAAAGGGATCCCGTTCTCAGCCTGAAAACTATAGGCCTGTTAGTCTGACATCAGTAGTAGGAAAACTTTTGGAAGGGGTAATAAGGGATAGGGTACTTGAATACATTGCAGTTCACAATACTATTAGTTTGTGCAAGCATGGTTTTATGCGTAACAGATCTTGCCAGACTAATTTAGTCGCCTTTTATGAGGAGGTGAGTAGGAACCTTGATGCTGGAATGGCAGTTGATGTCATCTACTTGGACTTTGCTAAAGCGTTTGATACAGTACCTCACAGAAGGTTAATGATCAAATTAAGGAATATTGGCCTAGAACATAATATTTGTAATTGGATAGAGAACTGGCTGAAGGATAGAGTACAAAGAGTGGTTGTAAATGGAACATTTTCTAATTGGGCCAGTGTGGTTAGTGGGTACCGCAGGGGTCAGTCCTTGGGCCTTTGCTTTTTAACTTGTTTATTAATGCCCTGGAGGGGGGCATAGACAGTACTGTTTCTATTTTTGCTGATGACACAAAATTGTGCAAAACTATAAGTTCCATGCAGGATGCTGCCGCTTTGCAGAGCGATTTGACAAAATTAGAAAACTGGGCAGCAAACTGGAAAATGAGGTTCAATGTTGATAAGTGCAAAGTTATGCACTTTGGTAGAAATAATATAAACGCAAACTATCTACTGAATGGTAGTGTGTTGGGGGTTTCCTTAACCCTTTCCCTGCCAAGACCGTAGGTACTACGTTGTTTTAAAAAAAGCAGTTGCCTGCTAACGACGTAGTACCTACGTTCTTTGTCCCTTAGCGCTTCTCTCTGCATCGGCGGCAAAAGCCGCCGGTGCAGAGAGACAGATGCGCCCCCAACCCCTTCGGCAACGAGCCGAGGGGGTTGGGGGGGATGGTCCTGCGATGCGATTATCGCAGGACCATCCTACAAGCAGCAGATGCGATCGCATCGCATCTGCTGCTTGTACAGCTTCCTGCTTCCCCCCCCAGAGCCGCCTCCCACCTACTTCCTCGGCGACTGCAGGAAGGAGAAGCAGGGAACCGATCTGACCTTCAGACAGGTAAGTGTGACTTTATTTTTGTTTATACACACTTTTACACACACTTACACACATTTATATACATTTATACACACATACAACACAATTTAGCACAGTTTTTTTTTTTTTCCCACTTTGCACACTTATATACACTCGTATACACTTATATACACTCATATACACTCATATACACACTGTCACACAACTTTTACATGTGCACATGTATACACAAACTCACAAAAACTTTTTAAATTTTTTTAAATTTTTTTTCATTTTACTTCTTTTTTTTTTTTTTTATTTCCCCCCAAAACTGTTTATTTTGACAGCGTGACTATTGGATCAGATATTCTGACCACTAATTATGCTGTCGTGTGACTTATTTTGTTGTTTCATTGATTTGCACATTTTTATCCCTATATTAGTATTCCTGATCTGTTTTAGCGTAGCTTTGCCATGTGCAACTTTGGTGTACAAAAAAACCTTTACCTATTTTGAATTCATCAGAATGTGTACTTTCCAAAAATATATGGTTTTCTGGGGGTCCCTGTGTACTTTGGGGGTCTTACTGCATATAATAGGCCGTCAGGGGGCTCTGTGTGCAAAAGCTGAGCTGGCAGGCGAGAAATCCTTATGCGCTATTTTCATTTTGGGGTCAGTACATACCGCAGACTTTGGTATATCTATGCATATTGGGCATCAAACTGTTCAGTAGACCTCTGGTGTTCCTATTTGGGGTGACTTGCCTTTGTACGCAAGAAATTGTGTGAGATAAATGCGGCAAACTGCAACATTTTTATGCAATTTTCTCAAATGTCATAAAAACCACTAACTTTAGGAAAGCTTTGCAGATTGGTACTTTGGTGTAGAAAGGACTCTTTACCCTTGTTGGATTTGTCAGAATGTGTACTTTCCAAAAATATATGGTTTTCTGGGGGTCCCTGTGTAGTTCGGGGGTCTTACTGCATATAATAGGCTGTCAGGGGGCTCTGTGTGCAAAAGCTGAGCTGGCAGGCGAGAAATCCTTATGCGCTATTTTCATTTTGGGGTCAGTACATACCGCAGACTTTGGTATATCTATGCATATTTGGCATCAATCTGTTCAGTAGGCCTCTGGTGTTCCTATTTGAGGTGAGCTGCCTTTGTACGCAAGAAATTGTGTGGGATAAATGCGGCAAACTGCAACATTTTTATGCGATTTTCTCAAATGTCATAAAAACTACTAACTTTAGGAAAGCTTTGCAGATTGGTACTTTGCTGTAGAAAGGACTCTTTACCCTTGTTGGATTTGTCAGAATGTGTACTTTCCAAAAATATATGGTTTTCTGGGGGTCCCTGTGTAGTTTGGGGGTCTTACTGCATATAATAGGCTGTCAGGGGGCTCTGTGTGCAAAAGCTGAGCTGGCAGGTGAGAAATCCTTATCCGCTATTTTCATTTTGGGGTCAGTACATACCACAGACTTTGGTATATCTATGCATATTGGGCATCAATCTGTTCAGTAGGCCTCTGGTGTTCCTATTTGGGGTGAGCTGCCTTTGTACGCAAGAAATTGTGTGAGATAAATGCGGCAAACTGCAACATTTTTATGCGATTTTCTCAAATGTCATAAAAACTACTAACTTTAGGAAAGCTTTGCAGATTGGTACTTTGCTGTAGAAAGGACTCTTTACCCTTGTTGGATTTGTCAGAATGTGTACTTTCCAAAAATATATGGTTTTCTGGGGGTCCCTGTGTAGTTTGGGGGTCTTACTACATATAATAGGCTGTCAAGGGGCTCTGTGTGCAAAAGCTGAGCTGGCAGGCGAGAAATCCTTATGCGCTATTTTCATTTTGGGGTCAGTACATACCGCAGACTTTGGTATATCTATGCATATTGGGCATCAATCTGTTCAGTAGGCCTCTGGTGTTCCTATTTGGGGTGAGCTGCCTTTGTATGCAAGAAATTGTGTGAGATAAATGCGGCAAACTGCAACATTTTTATGCGATTTTCTCAAATGTCATAAAAACTACTAATTTTAGGAAAGCTTTGCAGATTGGTACTTTGGTGTAGAAAGGACTCTTTACCCTTGTTGGATTTGTCAGAATGTGTACTTTCCAAAAATATATGGTTTTCTGGGGGTCCCTGTGTAGTTTGGGGGTCTTACTGCATATAATAGGCTGTCAGGGGGCTCTGTGTGCAAAAGCTGAGCTGGCAGGCGAGAAATCCTTATGCGCTATTTTCATTTTGGGGTCAGTACATATCGCAGACTTTGGTATATCTATGCATATTGGGCATCAAACTGTTCAGTAGGCCTCTGGTGTTCCTATTTGGGGTGATTTGCCATTGTATGCAAGAAATTGTGTGAGATAAATGCGGCAAACTGCAACATTTTTATGTGATTTTCTGAAATGTCATAAAAACCGCTAGCTTTAGGAAAGCTTTGCAGATTGGTACTTTGGTGTAGAAAGGACTCTTTACCCTTGTTGGATTTGTCAGAATGTGTAGTTTCCAAAAATATAGGGATTTTAGGGGTCACCCTACATTTCTGCAGCTTCTACCCCTCATAAAACTGCCATGTGTTTATGAATTAGGTAAAGATAAGCCATGAAATTAGTGTGCACAAGGTATATTTGGGGGTCTCTAAGTGCCATGTGCTTTGATAAACCTATGTACAGTGGGCATCAAACTGTTCAGTAGACCTCTGGGGTTCATATTTAGGGTGTTTTATCTTGGTACCTAATGACCTGTAAAAAATAAGATGCTGTATAGTGGAAGTTTTGAGGTGATTTTTGGAAATGTCATAAAAATCATCAAACTAAGGATAGCTTTATGGCTTGGTACTTTGGAGTAGAAAGACATGGGTACCCATTTTAGATTCGGGGGAATGTGTAATTTCCAAAAATATATGACTTTCTGGGGTGAGTGTACTTTTTACTAGCTTTATCCCACATATAATGATGTAAATGTATTGATTTTGCAGAAGCTGAAATGACAGAAATGATAGTTCATTTGGGGGTATGTTCACATTCGGGCCTCTACATGCCACATACTTAGCTAAACCTATACATATTGGGCATCAAACTGTTCAGTAGACCTCTGGGGTTCATATTTAGGGTGTTTTGTCTTGGTACCTAATGACCTGTAGAAAATAAGATGCTGCATAGTGGAAGTTTTGAGGTGATTTTTGGAAATGCCATAAAAATCGTCAAACTTAGGAAAGCTTTATGGCTTGGTACTGTGGAGTAGAAAGACATGGGTACCCATTTTAGATTCAGGGGAATGTGTACTTTCCAAAAATATATGACTTTCTGGGGTGAGTGTACTTTTTACTAGCTTTATCCCACATGTAATGATGTAAATGTTGATTTTGCAGAAGCTGAAATGACAGAAATGACAGTACATTTGGGTATATGTTCTCATTGGGGCCCCTACATGCCACATACTTAGGTAAACCTATACATATTGGGCATCAAACTGTTCAGTAGACCGCTGGGGTTCATATGTAGGGTGTTTTGTCTTGGTACCTAATGACCTGTAGAAAATAAGATGCTGCGTAGTGGAAGTTTTGAGGTGATTTTTGGAAATGTCATAAAAATCATCAAACTTAGGAAAGCTTTATGGCTTGGTACTGTGGAGTAGAAAGACATGGATACCCATTTTAGATTCGGGGGAATGTGTACTTTCCAAAGATATATGACTTTCTGGGGTGAATGTACTTTTTACTAGCTTTATCCCACATGTAATGATGTAAATGTTGATTTTGCAGAAGCCGAAATGACAGAAATGACAGTACATATGGGTATATGTTCACATTCGGGCCTCTACATGCCACATACTTAGCTAAACCTATACATATTGGGCATCAAACTGTTCAGTAGACCTCTGGGGTTCATATTTAGGGTGTTTTGTCTTGGTACCTAATGACCTGTAGAAAATAAGATGCTGCATAGTGGAAGTTTTGAGGTGATTTTTGGAAATGCCATAAAAATCGTCAAACTAAGAAAAGCTTTATGGCTTGGTACTGTGGAGTAGAAAGACATGGGTACCCATTTTAGATTCGGGGGAATGTGTACTTTCCAAAAATATATGACTTTCTGGGGTGAATGTACTTTTTACTAGCATTATCCCACATATAATGATGTAAATTTATTGATTTTGCAGAAGCTGAAATGATAGATCATATGGGTGTATGTTCTCATTGGGGCCCCTACATGCCACATACTTAGGTAAACCTATACATATTGGGCATCAAACTGTTAAGTGGGCCCCTGGCGTTCATATTTAGGGTGTTTTATCTTGGTACCTAATGTTATGTGGGAGATAAGATGCTGGAAACTGGAAGCTTTGAGTGGATTCTTGGAAATGTTATCAAAATTGCCAACTTTAGGAAAGCTTTGCGGCTTGGTACTGTGGAGTAGAAAGACATGGGTACCCATTTTAGATTCGGGGGAATGTGTACTTTCCAAAAATATATGGCTTTCTGGGGTGAATGTACATTTTACTAGCATTATCCCACATGTAATGATGTAAATGTTGATTTTGCAGAAGCTGAAATGACAGAAATGACAGTGCATATGGGTGTATGTTCACATTGGGGCCCCTACATGCCACATACTTAGCTAAACCTATACATATTGGGCATCAAACTGTTCAGTGGACCCCTGGCATTCATATTTAGGGTGTTTTATTTGGTTACTTTATGACCTTTAGGAGTTAAGATACTATAGACTGGAAGCTTTGAAGCGATTTTAAAAAAATTTCACAAATTTTGATAAAAACCAATAACTTTAGCAAAGCATTGCGACTTGATCGTTTGGAGTAGACAGACAGTTGTGCCTATTCTGGATTCCCCAGAATCTCTTCTTTCTAAAAATGTAACATTTTCTGGGATAAACTTTCTGTTAGCGGAATTTTTGGCCTTAAAATCTTAAGTATGCAGCTTTCTGGAGCAGTGCTTTGGAAATTTGGTAGTGTATTGCTGAGAGTTTTTGACCTATACATGTGAGAAATCTCCATAAAACTATATATATTTGGTATTGGCACGTTCAGGAGACATGGGACTTTCCAAATCAGGTGTATTTTCATGCATAAAATATTTTTTTTTTCTGGTATGTGTGTTTATATTATGGAAAATATAATTTTTTTTCATTTTTTATACATTTAGAAGTCTATATCTTGTTACAAAATTGGAATTACACAAAAATTCTACCATATTTTAAAAGCTTAGGTTGTCCTGAAAAAAACAATATATTGTTTTCCTGGGTAAACTAAAAGTCCCCCCAAGGAAAGGCCCCTAAAGTGAAACAGTGCAAAATGTTCAAAAACTGTCTGGCAGTAGAAGTTCCTCTTTGTTCAAAACGGCTGGCAGTGAAAGGGTTAATGGAGAAGGATCTAGGGGTTTTTGTTGATAACAAGTTGTCTAATGCCAGGCAGTGTCATTCTGTGGCTACTAAAGCAAATAAAGTGCTGTCTTGTATAAATAAGGGCATTGACTCAAGGGATGAGAACATAATTTTGCCCCTTTATAGGTCCCTGGTAAGGCCTCACCTTGAGTATGCAGTGCAGTTTTGGGCTCCAGTCCTTAAGAAGGATATTAATGAGCTGGAGAAAGTGCAGAGACTGCAACTAAACTGGTAAAGGGGATGGAAGATTTAAACTATGAGGTGAGACTGTCGAGGTTGGGGTTGTTTTCTCTGGAAAAGAGGCGCTTGCGAGGGGACATGATTACTCTGTACAAGTACATTAGAGGGGATTATAGGCAGTTGGGGGGATGTTCTTTTTTCCCATAAAAACAATCAGCGCACCAGAGGTCACCCCTATAGATTAGAGGAACAGAGCTTCCATTTGAAGCAGCGTAGGTGGTTTTTCACGGTGAGGGCAGTGAGGTTGTGGAATGCCCTTCCTAGTGATGTGGTAATGGCAGATTCTGTTAATGCCTTTAAGAGGGGCCTGGATGAGTTCTTGATCAATCAGAATATCCAAGGCTATTGTGATACTAATATCTACAGTTAGTATTAGTGGTTGTATATATAGTTTATGTATGTGAGTGTATAGATTGGTAGGTGTGGGTTAAGTGTGCTGGGTTTACTTGGATGGGTTGAACTTGATGGACACTGGTCTTTTTTCAGCCCTATGTAACTATGTAACTATTAGTATAACAAATGTCATCATGGTGACTCTTGGGTAAAACATTGACTTGTTCATTGATTCAGATGCAAATGACGAGCCCTTGATTCAGAAAAATATAAACCACGTCAATTTAATCATATCAGTCTTATTTCTTTTTTTTCATCTGTCATTTTCAAATGTATGATGTTAATATGCCCGTCTACATTTTACACAACCTGAATAATATAACCAGGTTTTCTGAACTTTCAGGTATATCTTATTGGCTATTTTTACTACTTTAGGACAACAGCTTTTTTTGTGTTCATTTCAGGTCTTAAAAAAATAATAAAACATTTGGGAAGAAATATACAGCCTAATAATCTAGCACTCGAGGATAAAATGGCAAATATCTCAACTGCCACCATTCTACTGCCCTTACTGCTCAGGTATGCAGGGACAAATGCCCCCCACACGCTACAGAACCCCAACATACTGAAAGTGATGTTTTTAGCCTCATTAAATCGGTCAGGGAAATCCTTGGCTAGAAATGCAGCAATGAAACTTAGTAGGGCCAACGTTCCTATATATCCAATTATACAGAAGAAGAAAGTGACTGATCCTTCATTGCACAGTAAAATAATTGTGTCCATTTTAGAAAACATATCAGCTTCCAGGAATGGTGGATTAGAAGCCACCCACACAGTAGAGATTCCAATTGTACCCAGAGTGCACATAATGACGAATAGGATGGATAGTTGGGTTCCTACATACTTTGTGAGTTTGCTCCCAGGCTTTGTGGCATTGAAGGCAATAATAACTGTGAGAGTTTTAGCCAACACAGAAGAAACAGAAATAGTAAATACAATCCCAAATGTTACTTGTCGGAGGAGACAACATATCTGAGTTGGGCGCCCAATGAATAATAAAGTGCAGAGGAAACACAACATGAGAGAGATGAGGAGGAGACAACTGAGATTTTGGTTATTGGCTCTCACTATAGGAGTGTCCCAATATTTCACAAAAATTCCCTGAACGGCAGAAGTTGTGAGGAAGAGCACCAAGGCAATAGAAGCCAAACTGGCCCCCAGAGTCTCCTCATAAGAAAGGTAGTTCATGGTTTTTGGATTACAAGCAGTTCTATTTATGTTGGACATTAGATATTCAGAGCATTTGAAACAACTTGGAGCATCTGAAATGTATTTCATTTTAGAGATTTAGTTTTTAATATATTTAATATTCAAATGCAAACTTATAATAACACAATAATATTTACAAAGACAAAATAAAATGATACTTTGTTCCAGTCTGATCCAATCACTGTCACAGGGACATAACCCTATGGCCATTAACTCTATATCTACAAGAAGAATATTGAGATTTCTGAAAGATATCCAAACAGGTCACACAATGTTCAGCTGCATTAGTTCACAAGATTCTGAGTATTTAGGAACATCCCATCTACCCCGTTTCTTAACCATTGTGTCCATGTGACTAGCTCTGCCCAAGCACTTTGATGTAAGTTTTTTTCCTCATTAAGACACCCAAAAATGCCATTGCCCTTACATAGATGTCTAATCTCAACTAAAGACCATGTGTACTCTATGGGGCCGATTCATAAACGAGTACGATTTGCAACAATTCGCATTAAATACGAAAATTTTTGATGTGCGTTAATTTTGCGAAAAGTCGAGTTGTGCCGTACGAAAATATCATGGTACGATCCGAAAGTTACTAAATTTTTGTGTCCGAACGATCGTAAATGGCGCAAAAACCTTTCTGACTTTGATCCTTCTGTGCGTGATTTTGGAAGCCTCCCATAGGGCTTAATGGCACTCTGCAGCTCCAACCTGGCCCAAGGGAAGTCTCCCATAGGGCTCAATGGCACTCTGCAGCTCCAACCCGGCCCAAGGAAAGTCTCCCATAGGGCTCAATGGCACTCTGCAGCTCCAACCTGGCCCAAGGAAAGTCTCCCATAGGGCTCAATGGCACTCTGCAGCTCCAACCTGGCCCAAGGAAAGTCTCCCATAGGGCTCAATGGCACTCTGCAGCTCCAACCCGGCCCAAGGAAAGTCTCCCATAGGGCTCAATGGCACTCTGCAGCTCCAACCCGGCCCAAGGAAAGCCTCCCATAGGGCTCAATGGCACTCTGCAGCTCCAATCTGGCCCAAGGAAAGTCTCCCATAGGGCTCAATGGCACTCTGCAGCTCCAACCCGGCCCAAGGAAAGTCTCCCATAGGGCTCAATGGCACTCTGCAGCTCCAACCCGGCCCAAGGAAAGTCTCCCATAGGGCTCAATGGCACTCTGCAGCTCCAACCCGGCCCAAGGAAAGCCTCCCATAGGGCTCAATGGCACTCTGCAGCTCCAACCCGGCCCAAGGAAAGCCTCCCATAGGGCTCAATGGCACTCTGCAGCTCCAACCTGGCCCAAGGAAAGTCTCCCATAGGGCTCAATGGCACTCTGCAGCTCCAACCCGGCCCAAGGAAAGTCTCCCATAGGGCTCAATGGCACTCTGCAGCTCCAACCCGGCCCAAGGAAAGTCTCCCATAGGGCTCAATGGCACTCTGCAGCTCCAACCCGGCCCAAGGAAAGTCTCCCATAGGGCTCAATGGCACTCTGCAGCTCCAACCCGACCCAAGGAAAGTCTCCCATAGGGCTCAATGGCACTCTGCAGCTCCAACCCGGCCCAAGGAAAGTCTCCCATAGGGCCCAATGGCACTCTGCAGCTCCAACCCGGCCCAAGGAAAGTCTCCCATAGGGCTCAATGGCACTGTGAAGCTCCAACCCGGCCCAAGGAAAGTCTCCCATAGGGCTCAATGGCACTCTGCAGCTCCAACCCGGCCCAAGGAAAGTCTCCCATAGGGCTCAATGGCACTCTGAAGCTCCAACCTGGCCCAAGGAAAGTCTCCCATACGGCTCAATAGCACTCTGCAGCTCCAACCCGGCCCAAGGAAAGTCACCATACCGAAGCTTGAATGAATCCGAAACTTTCATACTCATTGCGACAAATATGATTTTGTCGCACAAATTGTCGCAAAGTACGGAAAAGTCGCAGAAAATATGCACAGTGCGATTTTTTTGTATTCGGACTCAATTTTACATTGATAAATGTGCCCCAATGAGTATCAACCATGACTTTCATCAACCAAATTTGTCTCTTACCTGATTTGTTGGACATTTCCCCATCTACACATGGGACACAGTCATAACAACAAGATGGCGCCCCTTCTCTTTTAGACTTTCTGTGTCCTGGGGCACAAGGTGCATTGCAGAGAGACTGAGGGATCTGTATTGTAATGTACAAAGACAGGAAGTAAAGGATTAGAATGTATCCGGCATGTTAAGAATATAATTTTGAGAATCTGATGATCTAATTTTACTCTGCAAGAAAATCAATCAAAGCTGATTTTTTCATCTTTGCTTCCCCAGCATTCGAGGGAATATGCTCAGACTATATGCAAGGTCAGCGGCTAAACAAAGCTGAAGGCAAATATATTACAATAAAGTCTTCCAAATCTTCTGTGTACATAATAGAAATAAATTGTAAAGTCAAATCTTTGAGTTGGTGTTACTGTTTCTCTAAAAATGGAGCCCAAGTGATATTTAGATTGTTACTGATATGGTTTTAAACTGTAAGGAATGAATTATTTGGTATCAAAATGGCATTCAAGTAGGGATGCACCCTCTATGTTCAAGAAGACTAAATATGCAGGTGGCTTACTGGGAGTTTAGCATAAGGGTCTAACCTCTTTCCATTACTCAAGGCCATGTTTTGGAGCCTTGGTCTTCAGGAGTCTTTTCAGTGGGATTGTATCAAAGACTATTCTTGCTAAATTAGGTTTAGTGTAATAAGCTAACTCCATTTCTCACAGGCAAGTAACAGAATTTTATGTGTAACAGGTGTATGGGGGGGTACCTCGAAATGTTCTGCTACTATGGTTATACTATGATCCAGACATGGGCAAAGGGCTTAACTGCCAGCAACTTCCAGTAGGCACTTAGAGTGAGTATCCTCAGGCGGGACCTTTGTTTGATATGGAGGAAGGGATACCACACCGATGTGTGCACACACATTCACTCTCTCAATCACGTTGGGCTCCAGTAGATTTTAAAAATAGTGATATGGTTTATTAAGCGATTTCATACAATCTCAATTGCCATTATTCGATGAGTTGGAACACATGCTTAATTGATAGTAGAAGGTATATCACAAGTGGCAGCAGGTCATTACACAAATAATACTCACAAACATTCTTTATATTTCTGTCTTCAATCATGAGGTAATATAGCCTGCCTTCTGGTGACCAATCTCCATCTCTAGGCGAAGCCCACTGAGCTGATTTCCTCCAGGATCTAGCTAGTCCTGAGCCTAACTGATTGGGTTCCTGCAGCAGTGGCACTGCAGGGAACTAACCCACATTGCTGGAGCCTCAAACTGCTCACTTGCTTCTCCTAAACCTATCTTTCACTCCTAGGGGCTGATTTACTAAGACACGAATTCCGACCGAATTGGAAAAATTCCAATTGGAAAACGAACATTTTGCGACTTTTTCGTATTTTTTGCGATTTTTTCGGCGCCTTTACGACTTTTCGGAAATTATCGCGACTTTTTCGTTACCAATACGATTTGCGCGAAAAAACGTGAGTTTTTTGTAGCCATTCCGAAAGTTGCGATTTTTTCGTAGCGTGCGCGAAAAGTTGCGCTTTTTTTGTAGCGTTAAAACTTAAAAGGCGCAACGTTTTGCTTAAGTTTTAACACTACGAAAAAAATCGCAACTTTTTGCGCAAGTTTTAACGCTACGAAAAAATTGCAACTTTCGGAAAAACTCGCGTTTTTCCGCAAAAATTGTATTGGTAACGAAAAAGTCGCGATAATTTTCCGAAAAAACCGCAAAATACCGATCATTACGAAAAAACCGCAATCGGACGCATTCGGCCCGTTCGTGAGTAAGTAAATGGGCCCCCTAGAGTGAACTATAACAAAATCTAACCTAACACTTGCATCTCCTATACTGGCTCTACCCCAGGCCAGGCCCTCTGGAGCACACCGTACCTCCTTCTGCAAGAGGGGAACCCCAAAAGTGAAAGAACACACCCAGCCTTTCTTTTTTATTACCTTGGGTAAACCTGACACCTTTGTAATTAAGGGAACTACTCCCCTTCCTTATTAGGAACACCTAGCTCGCTAACTCAATGCCAAGGGACAAATAACTAAAGGTTTGGAAAACCTTTACCCTCCTACATTGTTAGCCACACACCCTGAAACAATTAAGAAGCCCCCCAAAAAACAAATCCTATGCTGGTGTTTAAAGACAAATAGCACAGAAGACAAAATAGATTATTAAAAGCATGGAAGGCAAAGAGCAAACCTGCCTTCTAGTTTATTTGACTTGCCACAGGTTTCTAGGGCCCATTTGAGAGTACAGAGAACTGCACCCCCAATGAATACAGGAGGATCCTGCATTTGGCATCACTGAATTCATTAGAGGCAGGTAGGGAGAGGCAATTAGGCTTCATCCAGATGTGCCAAGGCAGATGCAGGCTGTAACAAGGCCTTGTACTTATTGCCTGCCCTATGGCACGTGGTAAGGTCTGGGCAGCCCTGTGCCCACCAACACTAAACATTGCACTTTGTTCTGTATATTTTTTCAGCCTGAGTTGCAGAGCACAGGTAGTCCTCTTGTACTTTATGTCCAGGGTCTTAAATGATCCCAAAGAATTGTTCACGGATATCTGAGAACACAATACAAGCATATATATTTAATATAGTATATTTGCCCATACCAATTTGAAGTACGGGCCACACAAGTTGGCGCTGCTATTGTGTCTTCTGATCTGATGCATTAAACGTTCCAACTTTTGTTATAACAACATGATGTCTTTGGAAGAAAAAACACTTTATAATCTCAAATTGTACTGGCGGGTCCCCATATTTGTTGAAGGAGTGGGTGTCACAAGAAAAAGTGGTAAAGGTCACATTACGAACAAATTTATTTAGCTAGAAAAGAAAGATGTGAAATAACTTATTATTATATGTTTACTATTAAATGAGTGACCAATAAATGCTACCTGCTGATTGGTTGCTATGAGTTACTGCTCCTGGGCAAGCGTAGTGTCTTTTATTATATAATCCCCAATATGTTCTGTAAATAAATGTGCACATTGATACTGTAAGAGTAAGGGTGTCCATACACGGGCCAATGGTAGCTGCCGATATGGGTCCCTTAGACTGATTCAGGAGCTTATTGTCCCGTGTAGAGGCACTAATGACTGGCCTGCCCAATTGATATCTGGCCTGAAATTGGGCAGATATCGATCAGCAAGGTTAAGAAATTGTTGGATCGGGGACCGCATCGGCTCATTGATGCGGGCCCCGAACGGACTGCGCCTATTCCAGTCGTTATAATTCAATCGTTTGGCCGACCAAATTAGCCTAACTTCCCCCGATATCGCCCACCTGTAGGTGGGGATATCGGGAGAAGATCCGCTCGCTTGGCGACCTTGCCAGGCGAGCAGATCTTTACGTGTATGGGGACCTAAAAGCACAAATAGTGATCAAAGGAATTTGTATGAGTTCTGGGAAGGAATTCAGGTTTTTCTTTAAGGTATAAAATGCAGAATCCATTTGACTAACGTTTACAACTTGGGATGTGCAGTTTAATACTGATTTGATCAACGTTACAGACCTTAGCCTAAAGGGCAAGGAAACCCTTCGTTTCTATGGCTCATTGCATGCTTTGCCAGCCCTTTCTCTCCTGGATTGCTAGGTTTATATAAAAATAAAACACATATGAAAAGAACTGATTGCCTTAAGGCTCTTCCTTCGGTTTCTTCTTTTGCAGCCACCAACAGCCACCAACAGCCACCAACATGGGCGAATTAGAAGGAGTGCGTCTGTGCAACATATCCCTGCAAGGCAGGCAAAGTAATGGGAGAACACACACAGATCAGCACTGAGAATGAATGAATTTTATTCAGCTGCCGATCGGTGTCTATCTCCAAAGTTGGCACACGGGTTACCATAGCAACCGCTATAAGCTGTTGCGATTGGTTCCTGTACTAGAGAAGGTGGGTTTGACTGGAGTAATGCGAGTGATCCAGTTTGCAATTGGGAGCACACACACACAAGGAGGTTTATCTGTGCATGCACCTACTAGGAAGATGCATTTGGTCTTGGTTACGCTAATAGAGTATTGCATTATGGGGTTTTTCATTTCTTTACTAAGCAGTTTTGTGAAAACTATGGACTGGAATCTAATGAATGGCTAAGAAGTTGGTAGAAACAGAAAACTGCAAAGTTATGCATTTTGGTAGAAATAATATAAATGCAAGTTATACACTAAATGGTTGTGAGTTGGGGGATCCTCTAATTCCAGGCAGTGTTATTCTGTGGCTACTAGAGCAAATAAAGTGCTGTCTTGTATAAAAAGGGCATTGACTCAAGGGATGAAACATAATTTTGCCCCTTTATAGGTCCCTGGTAAGGCCTCACCCTGAGTATGGGGGGCAGTTTTGGGCTCCAGTCCTTAAGAAGGATATTATTGATGAACTCTGCTCTTTTTTTCAACCCCATGTAAATTATGTAAGATAAATGGGGCAAATTCCAATAATTTTAGCTGATTTTCATAAATGTCCCAAGGGGTCCACATACTCTTAAGGGGTTTTATGAAACAAAAAATGCATGCACGGTGCTTATTTCGCAGCAGGCAAATTTTTAACCATAACATTTCATATGCACAATTTTCATTTAAGGGTTCCTCCATGCCACATACTTAAATAAACCTATGCACATACGGCACCAAACTACTTAGTAGGCTGTTTGATTTGTCAGAAGTAACAATTTCATCAAAACTGCTAACTTTAGCAAAGATTTGTAGTTTGATAGTTTGGAGTAGAAAGACATACTGTATTTACCCATTTTGGATTTGTCAGACTGTGCACTTGCTTAAAATATATGGTTTTCGACACAAATGACCCTCTTTGAACTCCACCGGGACACTTCTACTTTCTTTCAGGACATTAAATACTATTCACGGCCATCGCCACTACTCAACTTCATTTATCAAGATACATTGTAACCCATGTCACCGATATTGTTATTAATCAATATGTAAAAATAAAACTGATAAATAAAGAGAAAAAAAAAATATATGGTTTTTAGGGGGTCTTAAGGCACACAATACACAGGCAGGGTGTGTTTTTTGCAGAAGGTCAATTGGCAGCTAAGAAAATTCATATGCACTATTTTGGGGTCCATACAAGTCACATACTTGGGTAAATCTATGAATTTTAGGCATCAAACCCTTATTAGACCCTTGGTGTCTCAATTTTTTGGAGACAAGATAGTTTGGAGACAAGGGACATATTTACCCATTTTGGATTTATTTGACTGTGTACTTTCCAAAAATGCATGGCTTTCTAGGGTAAACCGACTGTTGGTGGAATGTTTTACCTTGAACTCTGATTTCTGGAGCAGTGCTTTGAAAATGTGGTACTATGGTGGTGGTGACATTTGGTATTAACACATTTTAGAGACATGAGACTTAGGGGCGTCCGAATGCGTTTTTTTCGTAATGATCGGTATTTTTTGCGACTTTTTCGTCGCTGTGATGACTTTTTCATATATTTTCCACGACTTTTTCATCACCCTTACGAAAAAATCGGATTGGTTTTTCCACCTTTGACAATAGCTCAATACGATAAAGTTGCAACGGCGAAGTAATAGTCGCGCAAAATACGATAAAGTTGCAACGGCGAAGTAATAGTCGCGCAAAATACGATAAAGTTGCGACGGCGACGAAAAGAAGGCGAAATTTGTTTCCAATCCAAATTTTTGCCATTCGGGATTCGAATTCGTGCTTTGGGAAATCTGCCCCTTAGTGACGAGCAAATCTGTCCCGTTTCGGTTCGCATAAAATTCGCGAAATGGCAAAAAAATTAGCAAAACTGCAAAAAAATGCATTTGTCGCACAATTTTTCTTGTTGCTCATGTCTTATTTGTCGCCTGTGGCTATTTTTTTTGTTGCCTACGCTTTTTATGATGCGACTGCACCTTTTTTTTTACACGACCGCCTCCTTTTTTTGATGCAACCGCACACTTTTTAGACAAGCGACAAAAAAATCCACGCAACAATTTTTTTCCGCGACAAATTTTCACGGATGTTTCACGAAACAATTCGCCACTGGCGAAATGCGGAAATCGCTGCAAATCTATGCCTGGCAAAAAAATTTGCTCATCACTAATGAGACTTTTTAAATCAATTGTATGTTTGAGCATAAAATATGTTTCTGATGTACTTGTCTATATCATAGTAAGTATAATTGTTTTCTGTATGTATTTAGAAGCCTTTATCTTCTTACAAAATTGAAATTATCCAAATTTTTTAGCATATTTAGAAAGTTTAGGTTTCTATAAGTCCTCCCAGTAAAGGGTTTGAAATTGAATGGGCACACAATGTTCAAAAACTGTCTGGCATTAGGGGTACAACAATGTGCCGCAGTGTTAATTGTCTAAAGTGGTAACAAAAATTACAATGAATATGAATAAAGAATGTTCATAACTGGCATTCTTATGGGGATTAAGAATGAAGAGGCAGAATGAGAAGCAACAAGCTTATAAAACGTCTTCTCAAACATATTAATAACTAATGAACTTCTTCTCCTTTAAAAATAAATACAAATTTAGATTTCAGTCTTCTCGTCTCGTAGGGTAACTGTGTTTTAAGAAATGACTACAAAAATAAATATGTAACATTTTCTATCTGCTGCTTTAAATACATACCTGCCAAGGTTTAAATTGTTTTTGAAAACTTTCTAACTTGTCCCAGTGATTGGCCGGTGGCTGAGCAGAGTAGAGATTGTGCAGGGCGTGCGCCAGTGCATAGACTGCAGTGTAAACTCTATGGGGCACATTTACTAAGCCACGAATGGGCCGAATGCGTCCGATTGCGTTTCTTTCGTAATGATCGGTATTTTGCGATTTTTTCGGAAAAATGTTGCGACTTTTTCGTTACTAATACGATTTGTGCGAAAAAACGCGAGTTTTTCGTAGCCATTCCGAAAGTTGCGCAAAATCTGCTGATTTTTTCGTAGCATTAAAACTTGCGCGAAAAGTTGCGCCTTTTTCGTAGCGTTAAAACTTAAAAGGTGCGACGTTTCGCGCAAGTTTTAACGCTACGAAAAAATCGCCAGATTTTGCGCAACTTTCGGAATGGCTACGAAAAACTCGCGTTTTTTCGCGCAAATCGTATTGGTAACGAAAAAGTCGTAAAGACGCCGAAAAAAATCGCAAAAAATATGAAAAAGTCGCAAAATGTTCGTTTTTAAATCGGAATTTTTCCAATTCGGTTCAGATTCGTGTCTTAGTAAATGTGCCCCTATAAGTCACTCTGTAATTGTGATTCCCATACATAAATAAATTCACATCAGCAATAGTTTCATTCCCTGTGCAGGGTTTAACTACTGTACCTGGTATTTCCCATATAATGTTGGGAGTGTCTATAAAATAGCAGTCAAATAACGTTTCCCATGTAGATACAATCAGTGCATCGTTGGGGTAGTTGTTGGGAGAAAATGTATAGAAGAACTGCTCAAAGCCAGGGATCTTGCCTTCCTGGATCATTAGGGACATTGACCCATTTAATGAAGTTTTAATCTCCTGTTCTTCATATGTTATAATATTAGAGAAAAAAGAAGAGGTGATCCATAACTTTGGGGGCATTTTGTGAAATCTAAGCAAGTGTGCCAAGCTGTAGGTAAATGTTGTGCTAATAAACAGGACAATCACATTAGCAGTGGTCTTCTTAATCTCACCAATAATCCTATTCTCATGAGAGTCAATTATTTTATAATTATCTTGTAGTACAGCAGTGAAGGCCAAACAGCCCCCATTACTGAGAAGTCCTTTACTTATCCTTTCCCGGGCTCTGTACCCTGTGTCATCATCTGATACAATGAGTCCGACCCATTTCCAGCCAAAGTGCTTCAGTATCTGCACAATCCCATCAATTTCTGCCTCCTCATTGGGGATAGTTCTGTAGAATGATGGGAACTGGATTCTGTCATTAACCCTTTAAGTGCCATGGGACGTAGATTCTACGTCCAAGGCACTAAAGGACCAAAGTGCCATGGGACGTAGAATCTACGTCCAATGGCACTGTCGGGTTTACAAGCGCTGCGCTCGCTTTTAAAGCAGCGCAGCGCTTGTAAACCCCTCAGATCCCCCTAGGCAACGAGCAATGAAGAACATACTCACCGATCCGGGTCCCCCAGCCGCACCGATCGCTTCGCCAGCCAATGACAGCAGTGGACACGCGTTGATGACGTGTCCACTGCTGTCCCTTTAAATAGCGCCGCCTACTGTCGGCTCCTCACTCCTGCTGCGCACTTCGGACAAGATGGAGCTCCCCTGCTGCCTTCCTGCTGGATTGATCACCCCTGATCACCCCTGATCATCTGCCTGCCTTGGGTAAGCTGAACTACAACTCTCTACCACTGTTTATTTTGCTTATTTCTATCTCAACTGTCTAAAAAATTTTTTTTTTTTTTTTTGCATTTTTTCTTCTATCTTTGTCATTATTACACTTTTGTACACATACACACTTATTTACAACTTCCCCAAGCACACACAGACACTTACACACACACTTACACTTTTTTTTTTTTTTTTTTCTTTCTTTTCTTTTCTTTCTTTCTTTGCTTTCTTTGGCAGTCTTTTTTTTTACTAAAACTTTATTTCTGATCTTGCTCTATAATTATCTGATTTATTTGGTTGCATTTTAGTGTTTTTTTGGCATTTTCATAATTGATTTCTGTTTTTGAATTATTCTATTGCACTGTAACTTTTTTTATTGCTATTGGGTGCTGAATTTGCAGTGACGTTGGTGGATCCAGGGCTCTGACCACCGATTTCATTGCAATTATTGTTCTTCTGTTGGTTTAGGTGGTTTTATTGGATTTTACGGTGTTTTATCTTTGCATTGTTCTTTATTGTGTGTTTAGTGCCCCCAAAAAGGTTGCTTTTGCAGTGACATTGGTGGATCCAGGGCTCTTACCGATTTCATTGCAACTATTGTTCTTTGATTGCTTTTAGTGGTTTTATTCCATTTGATTTCAGTTGTTCTAGAAAGGTCCAGAGGTGCTAAGATTGTTCTGGTAGTTTCTATTGCCAAGGGTTAGGCTGATGCCACACGAGGCGTAGGGCTGATTTTTTCAGCAAGTGGAAAAACGCTTGCCGAAAATTCAGCCCTACGCCTGCTACTTGTTCCTGCACCCGAATGAATGGGATACGCTCGGGTGCAGGCACGTGTAGCCGATATACGCATGAAAACGCGAGACTTTGCATTCTCACGCGTTTTCATGCGTATATCGGCTACATGTGCCTGCACCCGAGCGTATCCCATTCATTCGGGTGCAGGCAAAAAAAAAGGGGTGCATAGAGTGCAGCCCCAATATTATGCATTTTCAGGTTTGGCGGCCATGTACTTATGTACAACCAGACATAGGTATCGTTTTATTCAGGGGAACTTGCAGATTGATGGTTAGTAAGTTTTTGGTAGTTGCCATGGAGATTTTGGGGAGAAATCTAGGTTTTTTATCTGGTTTTTCCTTGATTTCTGACCAAAATCTAGGTTTGTATCTGGTTTTTCCTTGATTTCTGACCAAAATCTAGGTTTGTATCTGGTTTTTCCTTGATTTCTGACCAAAGCGCTGACTTCTGCAAGGGACTGCGGCCACAATTTTACATGTAGAAAGAGAAGAGTGGCGTCTCTGAATAGCTGAAGGTGTGCACTTTTCGTAAATATATAGATTGTGGGGGTTATCTCACAGGTAGGGGGGGTTAACACTGAAAAACTGCAGGTAGTGCACATAGAGCGCAGCCCCCAAAATTTCAACTGAAATTGCTCTTATGCATTGCCCCTGTTTGGGGGCATTTGGTGGCCACGTCTTTATGTGCACCCATACATATGGGGTATCGTTTTATTCAGGGGAACTTGCAAATTGAGGTTTAGTAAGTTTTTGGTAGTTGCCATGGAGATTTTGGGGAGAAATCTAGGTTTGTATCTGGTTTTTCCTTGATTTCTGACCAAAGCGCTAACTTCTGCAAGGGACTGCGGCCACAATTTTCCATGTAGAAAGAGGAGAGTGGCGTCTCTGAATAGCTGAAGGTGTGCACTTTTTAGAAATATATAGTTTGCGGGGGTTATTTCACAGGTTATGGGTGTGTTTAGACTAAATAACTGCAGATAGAGCACAGCCCCCCCTTATGCATTGCCCCTGTTTGGGGGCATTTGGTGGCCACGTCTTTATGTGCACCCATACATATGGGGTATCGTTTTATTCAGGGGAACTTGCAGATTGATGGTTAGTAAGTTTTTGGTAGTTGCCATGGAGATTTTGGGGAGAAATCTAGGTTTGTATCTAGTTTTTCCTTGATTTCTGACCAAAGCGCTAACTTCTGCAAGGGACTGCGGCCACAATTTTCCATGTAGAAAGAGAAGAGTGGTGTCTCTGAATAGCTGAAGGTGTGCACTTTTCGTAAATATATAGATTGTGGGGGTATCTCACAGGTAGGGGGGGTTATCACTGAAAAACTGCAGGTAGTGCACATAGAGCGCAGCCCCCAAAATTTCAACTGAAATTGCCCTTATGCATTGCCCCTGTTTTGGGGCATTTGGTGGCCACGTCTTTATGTGCACCCATACATATGGGGTATCGTTTTATTCAGGGGAACTTGCAGATTGATGGTTAGTAAGTTTTTGGTAGTTGCCATGGAGATTTTGGGGAGAAATCTAGGTTTTTTATCTGGTTTTTCCTTGATTTCTGACCAAAGCGCTTACTTCTGCAAGGGACTGCGGCCACAATTTTCCATGTAGAAAGAGAAGAGTGGTGTCTCTGAATAGCTGAAGGTGTGCACTTTTCAGAAATATATAGTTTGTGGGGGTTATTTCACAGGTAGGGGGGGTTAACACTGAAAAACTGCAGGAAGTGCACATAGAGCGCAGCCCCCACATTTTTAGCTGTAATTGCCCTTGTGCATTGCCCCTGCTTTGGAGTGTTTGGTGCCCATGTCTTTATGTGCACCCATACATATGGGGCATCATTTTATTCAGGAGAAGTTTGTCTTTCAAATATGCCTTTGTTAGAAAATTTTTATGAGATTTTTTTTTGTGAAATCCACATTTGATCATGCGTCCAAGTTTACGTTTTAGAAAAAAAAAAAATGTCATAAAAAGTTCCAAATTTCACAATGCACTGACAAAAGGTATTTGGCTTTTGAGTGAAAACTACATTGCACCTAGAAACCTGAAGGTCTGTAGTTTCTAAAGATACCAAACATGAGGGGATATTTTAGATTTACATATAAGTTATGCTGCATTAACTGTTACAAGCGCTTTTCTGCTTTGTTCTGGTGTGATATTGTACTAAGTATTGCCTTAGTTTGGGGGTTACTTCTGGACAGGAACTGTGGGGTACCACCACATATTTGGTATCGTTGGAATTGGGAGTATCAGGGCTTTTACAAACAATAAAAAAAAGTGAGTAAAATTAACTTTTCTATGGAAAAAAACCTCAAAATATACAGAAATTTTTCATAATTTTTTTTTTTTTACATATTTCACCCAAAATACACATCATATCTCCAGAAAAGTTATAAAATTTGGTATGTATGTCGAAGCCCAATTAGTGACGAAAAAAACGATATATAATTTCCCTAGTTTCGTGGAGGTTTTCCTACCAAAAAACATTGTTAAAGTGAATGAGTACAAAATGCTTAAAAAACGTCTGGCACTGGGGGGAACCGAAATGACGAATTCGGCTGGCACTTAAAGGGTTAAAAACTGGATCCATGGCGCCGTAACTGATCTTGGTATTAAAAAAAAATAGAAAACAGGAAAAAAATGCAAATGCTTAATGTTTGTAGATGAGGCCCCTGTTCCTTTTTTAATTCAAGTGCACATAAGGTTAGAATAATTCAATGTTAGACATTTTAGCTCTCTTAGTAAAAACTAGGGATTGCTACAACCTCCATGTGATAATTTTTATCCAGGTGATTTTTGGGGGAGTTAGCTTTCCTTGTTCCATTAGTCTCAGTCTATACATTGGAGATGTCTAATTGGCTACAGAACATCTTATTATTGTTCATTTACTTCCAGTCATACAGTATATGGATATTAAGGGGGAATTACCAACATTCAGATTTTTAAAACTTACATAACTACGAATAAACTAATTTCCAAAAATGGCAGTCATTTATCAAATGATCCAAAATGTAAAAGCACGAATGAAGAATCACAGGGAAAAAAAAGCAAAGAGCGCCACTTTTTTTAATGTTGTAAAAAAGCCAGTGTCAAAAAAACCCTGAAAAGCAAAGGAAGGTCTTCCTACTGTAAACGGAGCATCCGCAACTGACAGAAAGGTGAACCACTCCTTTAAATTAAGGAACATTACCCTGGAATATTGGCACTTGGATAGAGAAGGGGTTGAAGAATATATTACACAGAGTGGGGTAAATGGAACATTTTTCTGAATGGACCAGTGTGGTTAGTGGGTACCGCAGGGGTCAGTCCTTGGTCCTTTGCTTTTAAATTAGTTCAAATAACCTTGAATTGGGCCCTGTAAGTACTCTACAACCTAAAGAATGGCATAGAAAAATAAAAAATAATCCCCCTACATTTAGAGGAGATGGACATCAACATTTAATTACACAGCTTGCAAAACAGAAATATGAATTGCTTATGTTAGAAAAATGAAAACATGCCTGTGGGTAACTAAGGACTCCTACAAGTTGGGCAATGGTGTATGATGTACCGGTAGACAAGTCTCCCACAAATCCCACCACCTTACTGTTCCCCCAGCAGCTGAAATTGGGAACATTTTGTTGCTTTCCAGAAATTGCACTCAATGCGCCAGTGACAGACTTTGTTGTAGCACCGCAGGAGTTAAATATCTGGTAGCCCAGAGTTATATTAGGCAGGATCCAGGAACTTCTGTTTATCTCCTCAACTGCAAATATGAAGGCCAAGTAATGTCGGTAATACGGAAACACTGATCTGTGGTGTCTAAGGTAGAAATAAATATGGAAACATTTGAAGTTATCTCCCAAATACAAAGCATATATTTTTATATATATATAGAAAATGTGCATCATTGTTTTATAATACTTTGCTTAGGTAGTTCTCCACAGCAGACAGAAATGATTTGGAGCAAAAAAGTTCTCAAGATCTTCATTGACTTTTATTATTAACACATACTTATGATGCTCTAACTGAAGGCTAGATGATTTAGGTGTTTTGAAAGATTGTTTGAAGATTGGGAAAAAAAAGTTGATGGAACATGGAAGAGAGATCTAGAGCAGCTCTACTGGGGTCTTGAATGTGTCTCTGTGAAGAGATAATGAGTGAGGGGTTGAGGAATAGATTAGTAAAAGAGCAACAAGTGGGTTGTTGAGTTCTTACAGATTTTACTGTACTGATCAGTGGTTTAAACTTCATCCTGATACAGAGGAAGCAAGTGGGGACGGTCAGCGACAATTGTATTTATTATGGGCCAAAGAGGTGGCAGCAAGGAAAGAAAGCCAATCAATACAGAGTTGAAGTAGTCAGTACTTTATATGATGAGAGAGTGAACTGGGATTTTGATAGCGTCTTGTGTGATAAACAGTTGTAGTTTCAAAATATTCCACTGGTCAAAGTGACATGATTTTGTTATTGATTAGATATGAGGAGTGTAGGAGAGGGCAGAATCAAAGACAACTGCAAGACCCAGAGAGGATGATAGTAGAACCATTAATAGCAATAAACATTTTTTTGGGCTTATTATGGGTGTTAGATACATTACATATTACATTTTATTGCAAAAAGTAAAAAGAAATTAAAGTCTTAAACTTACACTGAACATGAAACTTTGTCAGAATGTGATCTATAATAAGGTCCAGTAATGAAGATGTCATTCAACTGTAGGAAAGCGGCAATAATCAAGTCCCCTTGTTTAACGTTGGTTGTGTATCTCTCAGTCTTTAGAGCACATCCAGCGCTCGGGGAGAGATGAGAGTCCATTGCCACTGAATACACACACAGAAATACAGTCAGGATAAACATGTTTCCTTTAGTGGACTGAAGCTCAGCAGAGATCGGGCATCAGGCAGAATGTTCTCCAATATAGTTCCCCATCACAGAACGGCTTCTATTTATCCTTCCTGAAGAAATGAGTTTGTCCAAACCTGTAATTTGTATTTCTATTCTTAAGATAAAATAAATTCAAATGAGGGAGTTTTTGTTCTTTTCTAGATCATGAAGGCCTGAAGGAAGTGACTTCTTGAAATAATCCAAAGGAATATTCAGCTTCATACAATAGACAATAGAATAGATATGAACAGCTCCATCTTTATTATGTTGGGTTCAACTTCATCTTATTTTTCTGCTTCTTAATCTTTTTCTTATTAATTCATCTTTTTCTATTTTGTAAATGCTTCTCTTCCAACAGTTTTAGGGGTACAACCCTCAATCTTACCACTCTTCTTCATCCTATAGCTGAGTAGGTTGCTTGTGCTTTTCTAAGCATTCCCACCCCCGTCTTTTTGTGGCACCACCCCAACCAGTGGCAGCAGTTTGAAAATCTTCACCGTCAGTCATTTGAAAAATTGGGGTGTTCGAATCGGCGTCACAAAAAGACGGGGGGGGGGGGGGCAGATCGCTTAGAAAAGCACAAGCAACCTGCTCCCCTATAGGGTGGAGAGTTTAGGTGTTGTATCCCTAAAACTGTAGAATTTAGAAAATGGGGGATCTAAGAATAAGAAACTAGAAAGGGAAGTTTGAGAACAAACTTCATGTGGGTTTGAAGTCATTGAATGTAATCTGATTGGTTGTTTCTTGGCTCCACCCAGTTTTTCTAACCTTGGACCACTGTCATATAGTAAAAAACACTGTGCAAATAAGTTACATCTGATTGGTGTTTGGTGGCTCTGCCTACTTTATCTCTTGAACCACTGTCTCCCAGTTAGCCACTTTTTGAGGCACTGCTCCAAACACCCAAATGTTTCCATTAACTTTGACAGAGAAGATTTTCATACTTCTGCCACTCTTACAGCTTTGAGGCTACACTCCACAAACTTGAATAACATAATCAAGGGGTAACCCCGAATGAAACAGCGACATTTGTTGGATGACCCAAAGTGGGAGGAGCCAACAGCCAATCAAATTTTACCAATTGACTTTAATGGGGAAATTAAAACTTCTGCAACTTTTAGAGCTTTGAGGCTACACTCACCAAACTTGAATCACATAGTCATGGGGTCAACCTGAATGATATGATATTTGTTGGATGCCCAAAAGTGGGTGGAGCTACAAACAGCTAATCGGATTTTACCTTTTGAATTTCAGTGGAGGAAATCCAACCTGCTGCCAGTCTCACAGTAATAACACCGGGGTCCCTAAACTTTGCAAAGTTAGGCACCAAGTAACTGTTAATACATTCTGGAGCTAAAATTTTCCAGCCATTTTGTTGGATCCTTGGTCATTCCTATGTGAGTTGGGCTGCAAAAACAATGGCGGGACGAACGTACGGGAGACATCTGGGACTACTGGCACAGGAAGTGAGGGTTTTGGTTATACATGTGGCTGGAAATTATTTGTAAAGCATATAAGATGTAGATCTGTTTGTACACATTTTTCCAATTGTGTACAGTGAAAATGAGGTATCTCTAGAACATGAGAAGGACAAAAGATGTATGTTGAGTTGGAATGGGGTTTATTTAAATCCAATAGGCCTGCGATTAGGCTCTGGCTGTGTTGGGGTGTAGGTCCAGTTAGGTTTAGCTGGATTTTCAGTGGAGGTCAGAACCTAAAAGGGGATCATAGCCAATGGCTTGGTCTCTTACAACTGAAGACTCCTGTTTACTGGTGTTATTCATGTCTGTTGCTATGGCAAAAGTAAGCATAATGCATATGTTACTCAGTTTGATTACTTAGTTTTGACCTTCAGTTATCCACATCCTGTTATTTATTTTACCTCTTAGGCCACATTCAGGAAGGTTTACTGTTTTGGTCCTTTAGCAGCCAAGATGGAACAAAACCATATTTGTATAATTTATGTAGTGTAAGTAAAGTTTATTTTGCCAGATAAGAACTGTAAAAAATAATTCACAATTATTTCTTAGGGTGACAGGTGAACTGTGAAGCAAAGATATTGACAATAATTTAGAATACGAGGGCCCTGGTCTCTCTTTTGTTAAGCTCAGGTTTAATATAGATAATGTAACATTTAGGAACAAATATACAGCCCAGTAATCCAGAACTTGAGGCCAAAATGGCAAATATCTCAACTGCCACCATTCTACTGCCCTTACTGCTCAGGTATGCAGGGACAAATGCCACCCACACGCTACAGAACCCCAACATACTGAAAGTGATGTTTTTAGCCTCATTAAATCGGTCAGGGAAATCCTTGGCTAGAAATGCAGCAATGAAACTCAGTAGGGCCAACGTTCCTATATATCCAATTATACAGAAGAAGAAAGCGACTGATCCCTCATTGCACTGTAAAATAATAATATCCTTTTCAGAAATCATATCAGCCTCCACATATGGAGGATATGAGGCCACCCATGCCACAGAAATGCCCATCTCACCCAAAGAACATACAATGACTAATATGAAGGACAGTTGGGTTCCTACATACTTCTTCAGCTTGCTCCCAGGCTTTGTGGAATTGAAGGCAATAATAACTGTGAGAGTTTTAGCCAACACAGAAGAGACAGAAATAGTAAATACAACCCCAAATGTTACTTGTCGGAGGAGACAACATATCTGAGTTGGGCGCCCAATGAATAATAAAGTGCAGAGGAAACACAACATGAGAGAGATGAGGAGGAGACAGCTGAGATTTTGGTTATTGGCTCTCACAATCGGAGTGTGCCAATATTTCAAGAAGATTGTGAATACTGCATAAACTGCAAAGAAGAGTATCAAGGTTATGGTAGTTAAACCAAACCCCATGCTATCCATGTAGGAAATGTAATTTATGGTTTTGGGAATGCAGTCAGTTCTTTGTAAGTTAGATTTTCTGTCTTCTGGGCATTTTGAACATCCTGGAGCATCTGAAATAAAAAAGAAAGCGAATGCAATGAGAGAAAATCCAAATTTCAGAAAGTTTACAAAGTACATTTAGCAAATTCTTTACAAATACGTAAGTGCAGTCATGAAATTAACAACAAATAAGTTACTAAAAAGAAGAAGCCCCCGTGGCTACACAGCAACTTAATGACTTTAATGTTTAATTACTTTAGCATCATTTTATTTTTGGAGTTACTGGTTCTTTTTAGATGTTAAAGCAGATACAGTATAAACGTAGAAGGGTGAATACATGGAACAGCAAAAGGGTGGTTAGTTAACATACATTTTTCCAAAAGGAGGGGAGAGTGTTTTTTTAATGCTTGAGATTACTATGAAACCCATAGTGGATGTTTATTTTACTAAAATGATGTGAAAGATGAAAAAATGTGTTGGTCCAAGATAAAGACCTGTTGTAAAGATGAAAATAGAAGAGGTTGGGTTCAAAAACATAAACATGGAAATTCCTAAATAAGTTCAAGGAGAACTGGAAAGAGTAGTGCCAAGTCACTCAAGGCAGTAGGTGACTAGGGGAGAGGTCTATATGGATGAGACATGACCCTTTAATCAATCAAATACAAATCATGATCCTGAAAAAGTTGTGGAGGAAAAGGAGGGTACATTTAGTTTTAGACAGGGGTTGAATTAGAGTTAGGTCAAAGAAAAGAAATAGAACATTAGATATGGAACATATATTGAATATATCAAGTAAATGGCAATATTAGTGGATGGGGAAGTTGGACTTTTATGAAAGGCAAGTGAACTAAAGTAATCTGAGTGTAGGAAAGAGGCAGGGTGGTTACCAGGGATATTGATGCCTCCTAAGATATGAAAGTAGCTTGTTAACATTGACTAAAGCTAATCCCACTGAGATACTTGGCAACGGAGGTCCCACAAGACCATATTGCTGACCAATATCAAAAATGGAACATCAAGCACTCCGGACTGAGAGAATCTGCTAAAATACGGTCTTTATTTCTTCATTTAAAAACAGAAATGCCTGACGAGTTTCGTGCGTTCACGCACTTAATCATAGGACCAACTGCTGACCAACATAATCTGTTGTATCCTAGGCCTTTTTGCAGTGATCCATTATAAATGGAGCAAATCTGCTACGTTCTACAATTATGACTATGAAGATTTTCCTTCATCCAGGTCATGGTATATCTAGTATAAATACATCTAAAGCAACTGGACTTGTTAAGTAATCATTAGATACATTACACTACTCATCCGAGCAGCTTCTTCAGTTCAAAGTGCCATTGTGATTGGATAAGTGGAAGAGTATATATGCTGAGGACTTCCCATACCAGTCAGTTGACCTGAAGAAGCTGCTCGGATGAGTAGTGAAACGTCTTCAATGATGACTTAACAAGTCCAGTTGCTTTAGATTTATTTATACTAGATATTTCTACAATTATGTTATACCATCCTACATACAATTAAGTGATATAAACCCAAAAAGTGTAGGTTCATTAAGACGGCCATGACCTGCTGACAGAGACTGGGACTGACCTGTTATATTAGACATCTCCCCATCCACACACTTGATACAGTCGTAACAACAAGAGAGTTCACCTTCTCGTTTGGATTTCCTGGATCCTGGGGCACAGGGTTCATTGCACAGAGACTGAGGGATCTGTATTGTAAGATTTAATTCAAATTACATTTTCCTTACATTTCATATTTCATTGACTGACCATACGCCCTAGCAAATTGCATACATTAAGGGGCTGATTTACTAAAATTTGTTTTTTTCTGGCCTTGAAAGTCGTATAAACTTGACATGGTATAAATTTGAATTAAACGCGATCATTGTTGTATTTATAAAATGCCATGATGAAGCTTGAATCGTTTGTATAAAAATTTCTAGTTTAAGCAGACGTTCGTTTCCATGAATCCGTTTTATTTTTCCCAAACAGGAAGTGCTCCAGCAGCCATTTTAGGAGCATTGGCTCATTCTTGGAAAACAATAATGTGTTTAAGTTTCACTTGAAACTGGGTAAATCAGAAAACAATGATGGGATTAACTTCCCCCTGAAACTGGGTTATGTTCTCGTTGAAAATGTGCCAAGTACAGGCTGTCACTGACTATTCTATTCCTCTGCTATTCTAAGCCTCCATAGGACTCACTGGTAATGACAGAACAAACTTGCCAAATTTTTTTTGTTGACAAAATTTTTTTTTAACGAATCACAAATTATCACTAGTGATGAGCAAATTTTTTCTAAAATTTTCTAAAATTCACATTTATTTAGAGTGTTGCTAATCTGACAAAATTTATTAAAACTATATAATAAAATAGTTGTGCACATTCCTTTTAAGACAATTAATCCCCAGGCCAATGAATGACTGGATCAACCCTATTGGGTCCAGCATGTGGGTGGCCATATTGGGCCCAGATCCCCTCATTTGGTGACCAGGGCTGCTCCTAACATGACCAATTACCAGGGGTGGCAAATTGGAAAATGGAAATTTGTCTCTGTCTCTAGTGTAGAGAGGGCAATCTCTACACTAGTCGGCACTTAACCTGTTCTGGCACTAAAGTTGGTGAAGAGCAGGAGAATGGGGGCCCCCTCGGAGCTGATGCCCAGGCAGCAGTTGCCCCAAGATTTCCGCTGTTGGTGACCTTGCCCAATGAGTGGATGTGTCACCTTTAGTGATGAGCGAATCTGTCGCGCTACGTTTCGCCATAAAATTCAGTTAACGGCAAGTAAATTTGGAAACGGCGAAAAATTCAGGAAACGCACTTGTCACATGGGTTTTTTTGTCTTCCGCATCTTTTATTTTGTTGCCTGCATCTATTTTTTTGTTGCCCCTGGTTTTATGATGCACCCACATTTTTGCACCTTTTTTTGCCATGACCAATCCCTTTTTTCATGCGACCACGCCAAATTTGATGCGTGACAAAAAAAAAATTCAGCGCAACAAATTTTTTTGCTGCGAATTTTCACAGAAGTTTTGCGAAATGCAGAAATATGCTGCGAATCCATGCCTGGCGAAAACATTTGCTCATCAATAGTCACCTTAGTTGTGTGAATATATGCAACAATAGAGATAAAAGCAGATGAATAAGAAGGAGAATGAAGAGAAATAGTCAGATATGATAATAGCCATTGTGTATTCAAGAAGAAAAGTTTAAATTTATATGTCTCGCATGCAGTGCTTTCATTCTTACCATATCAAAATACGGAAGCCCCAAACTAACACTGCTGTCTACACGCATAGACATCTCCTTATTGCTCGATACGTTAAAACTTCCAACCTTCATTTTCTGGACGTGATCGTTTGGTAGGAAAAACCATTTCAAAATGTCAAATTGGGCTGCCGGGCTCCCAAATGCCTTACCAACAGCCGCGTTTATCTGTAAAATATATTATTATTATTACCAATAACAGAACTTAATGATAGAAGGTTGGGAAAATTCTGTAAATATTCCTGCAAATCTGTGAAATGTATCAGATAGAGCTTAAGAAGGGTCTGTGCAAAATGCACTAAGCACCTTGTGCTCGACTGAAAATCTGGTGCAAAGGGAC
This sequence comes from Xenopus tropicalis, assembly GCF_000004195.4. NCBI lineage: Eukaryota > Metazoa > Chordata > Amphibia > Anura > Pipidae > Xenopus > Xenopus tropicalis. The sequence continues at coordinate 154,865,001 of NC_030681.2, forward strand.
GGGCGCACTTCTTTTCTTCCTGCCAGCAGGTACTAAGCACAGGGCTTCTATAACTTGTGCCCACCAGTGTTGCATTATAGGGGACATCTTTGTTCTGCCCATTTAGCTCTAAAGAACATGAAATGGGTATATCTATATTGGGGCCTAAAAAGTCAGATTGGGGATCTCAACTCAAGTGCACCCTTCCACTTTCATTCTTCCACTTTCATATAATACTTGTGCTTAATGAAATAGTGAAGACTAAAGAAGAGATTTTTTGAATTTGACTCAAATATGCAAAATATGAACCATGAGTGTATTTCTGTATTAAAATCAGTTCTGTGATCATCTCCATCTCCTTAGTGGGCAAGTAAAACATTAAAGAGAAATGAAAGTTGTTCCTTTGTATAATAATTTAATCATAATTCATATTTTTAATTTTTTTCCCCTCTGCGGCAAATTAGAGAGGGTTCAGATAGGGTTTTTGCCTTCCTCTGGATCAACTAGCAGTTAGGCAGGTTATATATAGGCATTATGGTTGAACTTGATGGACGTATATCTTTTTTCAACCCAACTTACTATGTTACTATGTTACTATTTGCCTCAAGCCTACTGCATCATTATCAATAATCGTTAAACTTCAAGCAACTAAAGTAAAGCTTAATATTGATGGATGCCGCCGCCATTTTTTGATGTTCACAAGCTCATGTGGGAGATTTAGGGGCAGATTTACGAAAACACCATGAATTCTCAATTTTTTTTTTTATTTTCAAATTTGACTAAATTTGTTTTCCCAAATGTAATATTTACTAAAAAAAAAAAAGTCGCAAGGAAAAGTTGTATGAAACTCGACTTTTTTGAATTATCACCATGAAAATCCTGATTTTATCGAATTGTCGGAGCAAAAAAAGTTGGGATTTTCAGACAAAACCCTGCAAAATCTGTAAGGTTTCGAGACAAAAGAAAAAACTTCAAGGAAAGGGAAGGGACCTTTGCCATTGGCTTCTACATTAACTCAGCAAGTTTAATCTGGCATATTGCCGAATTCAGATTTTTAGCCAATTAAACACATAGTAAATCTTTCTGTGACTTTTTTGAAAAAAAAATCCAAATCGAGTTTAAAATAAAAAAAAACAGGTGGTTAGAAAAAGAGCCCCTTTATTTAGCGACACCAGGATGTGCATTTGATTAGTGATGAGCGAATCTGTTCCGTTTCGCTTCGCCGAAAAATTTGCGGAATGCCGAAAATGACGTGCGACAAAAAAAATTTGTCGCCCGCGGCTATTATTTTGTCTCGCGGCTACTGTTTCGTCACCCGCGCCTATTATTTTGTCGCGCGGCTATTGATTCGTTGCCCGCGGCTATTATTTTGTCGCGCGCCTATTATTTTGTCGCCCGCGACTATTCTTTTTTGACGCCGGATACAATGTTTGGACGTGCGGCGAATTTTTCCGCGGCAAAATTTTTCATCCGTTCCGCAAAACAATCCGCCAATGGCGAAACGCGGAAATTTGCCACAAATCCATGCCTGGCGAAACTTTTCGCCCATCACTACATTTGATTCATATGTATACAAGCCAATCTCTCTCATAGGGGGGAAGTAAAGGATTCACCTTTACTAACTGAGTCACCTCAGCTTTCACTAGAGGAGTTACACTATGTTTCTACAGGTAGGGAAAGTGACAGAAAGTACAAGTAATATAAGGAAAGGGTAATTACTGGGGTTTGTTACCATTAAACAAGAGTTTTGATTGACTAAACCATAGAAAAAAATAACATCTTAATATGTGTCAGTTTCCTGCATTCCTTGTTATAATTCCATAAGTGAAATGAGGGCCAAGACAATTGTCTATCATGAAATTAATGTGACTTACCTGCCAGGGTTTGATGTTTCTCTTCAGACTTTCTAACTTGCCCCAGTGATTGGCCGGTGGCTGAGCAGAGTAGAGATTGTGCAGGGCGCGCGCCAGTGCATAGACTGCAGTGTAAACTCTATAAGTGACTCTGTAATTGTGATTCCCATACACTGATACATCTGCCGCACTCATAGTCTCATTCCCGGTGCAGTTTTTATAGGTTTTACCGAAAATATATCTGAAAGTGCTGTTAGAGTCTGAAAAAAAACAGTTAAATAACTTTTCCCAGGTATCTCTAGTTAATTCATCATTGGCTTTGGGAGAAAATCTATAGAAGAACTGTTCGAATGTGGGGATCTCTCCTTCCTGGACAATAAGTGACAATGACCCATTTAATGCAGTTTCCATCTCTTCGTGTCTGTAAGCCATAACATTGGGGAAAAATGAAGAGGCGATCCATAATTTTTGTGGCATTTTGTACATGGAAAATAAGTGTGCCAAGCTGTAAGTGTATTTGATGGTAACGAGTAAGACAATCACATTGGCAGTGGTCTTCTCAATCTCCTGAAAAATGTTATTCTCATGACCAGAATGGATATGAAAATTATATTTAAGTACAGAAGAGAAGGCTATGCACCCATTGTAGCTGGCAAGTGCATACGTTAATCTTTCCCGGGCTCTGTATCCTGTGGCATCATCTGATATAATGAGTCCGACCCATTTCCAGCCAAAGTGCTTCAGTATCTGCACAATCCCATCCATTTCTGCCTCCTCATCGGGGATAGTTCTGTAGAACGACGGGAACTGGGTTCTGTCATTGAAAATGGGATCGGTGGCTCCGTAACTGATCTTAAAAAAGGAGATAAAGGTTTTTATGACCTAGATCGGTGGTTCTCAACCTGTGGGTCGGGACCCTTTCACAGGGGTCGCCTAAGACCATTGGAAAACACATATTTTTGATGGTCTTAGGAACCGAGACACCGATTCTCTGTCGTTGGGGGTCACCACAACATGAGGAACTGTAGTAAAGGGTCGCGGCATAAGAAAGGTTGAGAACCACTGATCTTGAAGGAAGATATGGAAGCCTATTTGAGCAAGAAATCATGAAACATTTCCAACTGCTCATTTTCTATTAAGCATTTTTTGGGAAGTAAAAATGGTGAATGTTGTGGCAATTTCAGGCGATCAGCCTTGAACTAATGCCAAATGTATATTAGGAGGTTCATACAAAGTTATTAGTTATCTATAAGCCTAGGAGTCAATAAGATATCATCTAACTTTCCTTGTATATAAGGAGCCAGGTAGGGTCCCATCACTCTTACATGTGATAAATAGGTAAGATAGATACTCATGGACCCATGGATTCAATTAGTAACCTAGTTCTCTAGCCAGTGACATGTAGGAGGTTTAGACCAGAATTATATGTTGAACTCCAAAAATATAGGTAAGACAGAAGTCAGGACACATGAGCAGTATTAAGCTGTACAGGAAGTAGTATGTTGCTGATAATAAACATCAGTTCTTTCCAACTTGTTCCATTTTATTGGACAAAGATTCACTATAGAATGTGTTCTGGCTCCACATTACATTAAAACAGTAAAGCAGGGAACTTGATGGAGGCAAAAGGCCATAAAAGTTCCTGTAAGGCCACATGCAGCCCTCAAACCCCCAGTTGCCCCCCAGTTGGCTCTCAGTTGGGCTGCCCTGGCTTAGGGTGTTTTTTTTGCCAGGCATGGATTCACAGGGAATTTCTACATTTCGCCAGTGACAATGTTTTTGCGAAACATCTGTGAAAATTCACAGCAGAAAAATTTGATGTGCGTCGAAAAAAAGTCACGATCGCATCAAAAAAGAGACGCGGGCGACAAAAAAGTTGCGCGACAGATGCAAATTCGCTAATCACTATTCTCAGAGTTTAAAAAACAAGAACAATTATGAACGGATAAGTGACCTTGCTCCTTATACAGGTATAGGATTCGTTATCCGGAATGCTCAGGACGAAGGGTTTTCTGGATAAGGGGTCTTTCCGTAATTTGGATCTACTACTAAAAAATCTAAGTCTACTAAAAAATCAATAAAACATTAATCAAACCCAATAGGGCTGTTCTGCCCCAATAAGGGGTAATTATATCTTAGTTGGGATCAAGTACAGGTACTGTTTTATTATTACAGAGAAAAGGGAATCATTTAACCATTAAATAAACCCAATAGGGCTGTTCTGCCCCAATAAGGGGTAATTATATCTTAGTTGGGATCAAGTACAGGTACTGTTTATTATTACAGAGAAAAGGGAATCATTTAACCATGAAATAAACCCAATAGGGCTGTTCTGCCCCCAATAAGGGGTAATTATATCTTAGTTGGGATCAAGTACAGGTACTGTTTTATTATTACAGAGAAAAGGGAATCATTTAACCATGAAATAAACCCAATAGGGCTGTTCTGCCCCAATAAGGGGTAATTATATCTTAGTTGGGATCAAGTACAGGTACTGTTTTATTATTACAGAGAAAAGGGAATCATTTAACCATTAAATAAACCCAATAGGGCTGTTCTGCCCCAATAAGGGGTAATTATATCTTAGTTGGGATCAAGTACAGGTACTGTTTTATTATTACAGAGAAAAGGGAATCATTTAACCATGAAATAAACCCAATAGGGCTGTTCTGCCCCAATAAGGGGTAATTATATCTTAGTTGGGATCAAGTACAGGTACTGTTTTATTATTACAGAGAAAAGGGAATCATTTAACCATTAAATAAACCCAATAGGGCTGTTCTGCCCCAATAAGGGGTAATTATATCTTAGTTGGGATCAAGTACAGGTACTGTTTTATTATTACAGAGAAAAGGGAATCATTTAACCATGAAATAAACCCAATAGGGCTGTTCTGCCCCAATAAGGGGTAATTATATCTTAGTTGGGATCAAGTACAGGTACTGTTTTATTATTACAGAGAAAAAGGAAATCAATTTTAAAAATCTGTATTATTTGATTAAAATGGAGACAGGCTTTCCATAATTCAGAGCTTTCTGGATAGTGGGTTTCTGGATAACAGATGCCATACCTGTACCATGAAATCTATATTTGCTGTGTGCTGAATATTTTGTTTATGGGAATTTGGAATCACAGGTATTGGATGTGCTGCTATGTTATATGCCAATAATAACAATTAATTATTTTAATAACAATTCAAATTGTACTGCTCGTGGGCTACCCTGCCTGGGATGTGCCCATTAAGTGATAAGCAAATTTTTTCACCAGGCATGAATTGTATTTTTGCATTTTGAGTGGGAAAATGAGAAAAAACACCCATTGATTTTAATGTCCATTGACTTTTAATGCAAATGAATTCAAGTACAAATGTTATACAGGTATGGGATCCGTTATGAAACCTCCAAATTACAGAAAGCCTTATTGGTGTAACACAATCCTGTTGGGTTTAATCCTGTTAAGGTTTTATTGCTTTTTTAGTAGACTTAAGGTGTGGAGATCCAAATTATGGAAAGACCCCTTATCCGGAATACCCTTGGTCCTGAGCATTCTGGATAACGGGTCCTATACCTGTACTGTATCTCCACACTCCAGAAGGGTTGTGGCTGGGGAGCAGTTAATTGTCTCTTTCTTGTATAAATTGTCTTGGTTTAACCACTGGACAAGGAAGACATTTATAAAGTTGTTGGTCAAAGGATAATGATGAGATGGTATCCTGCTCTTTATTACATGGATTAACCCATCACATTACAACACATAAGGGATGGAGGTGCAGACCAGCAGAAGGCACAAATGTCATGCTCACAGCATAAAGGGAAAAGTGTTTTCAAAATACACACAAACTCCATGACTTGTACCTTCCACACATCAAACAATGAAGTGCCATTAAAGTACAGTTTTCAACAGTTGATTATTGTCTGCATTTAACAGGGAATGGGTGGGGGACATAAAGGAAAACCTGAAAAACGTTTTGGTTAAAAATTTATTTGGACCGAAAAAACAGCCTAATATGTTTCATGCCTTAACGGGCACTTACTTAAGTGCCGTATAAGTCACAAAACACGTTGGGTTGGTTCCTATGCTGCCATGTAATGTGAATTGGAATAAATCACCAGCAGCCCAGAGCATGTACAGCAGAAAAGAGGACAGAGACCTACAGGGGACATCTTCCGAGGCACAGATCTTCCCTGCCAAAGAACTATAATGCCATCGGCTGGCACAAAAGCTGAAAACAAGTGGTGTAATGTAATGTCAAGACCTGTTTGCTGAGCTCTAGGTATCATTAAAATAGTTTCTTTTTACAAATTACCATCATAATTGTATGTATAAGAATATGAAACACTTGCCTGCGGGTATCTAAAAATTCCAAAAAATTGGGCCATGATAAATGTTGTGCTGGAAGCCAAGTCTCCCAAAAACCCCACCATCTTACTGTTCCTCCAACAGCTGAAATTTGGGATTTTATGTTTCATTCCCGACATTATATCGAGGGCGCCAGAGAGAGCCTTAAGTTCCGTCCCACAGGAGTCATGGATCTGGTAGCCCAGGGTAATATTGGGTAAAATCTGTGAACTCCTATTAATCTCCTCAACTGCAAATAGGAAGGCCAAATAATGGCGGTAATATCGGAAAGTCGCCCTGTGGATTATAAAGAAAACAAGGCACAAACACTGAGCTACATGAGAAACATCAGGACATAAAGACTTTCTATCTTTTATATACTATTTAAGAGACATTTCTTAAATGAATACTATTGGACCATTTTAACATGTGACTTAAACATAAGAGGAAATGAATAAATTTTGGAAAAGGTTTATGTTACTCTTAGAATTCTCTGACATAGTGGGGCCTTTCACCCTTTCACTGCCAGCTGTTTTGGACCAAAGTGGAACTTCTACTGCCAGACAGTTTTTGAGCATTTTGCACTGTTTCACTTTAGGGGCCTTTCCTCTGGGGGACTTTTAGTTTACCCAGGAAAACAATATAGTTTTTTTTAGTAAGCTTTCAAATATGGTAAAATTTTGGTGTAATTCCAATTCTGTGACAAGATTAAGGCTTCTAAATGTCTAAAAATTTTTTAAAAAATCACATTTTCCATAATATAAACACACATACCAGAAACAAAAATTATTTTATGCACAAAAATACAACTGATTTAGAAAGTCCCATGTCTCCTGAATGAGCCAATGCCAAATATATATAGTTTTATGGAGATTTGTCACTTGTATAGGTCAAAAACTCCCAGCAGTACACTACCAAATTTCCAAAGAACTGCTCCAGAAAGCTGCATACTTTAGATTTCAAGGCCAAAACTTCCACTAACAGAAGGTTTATCCCAGAAAATTACATATTTCTGGAAGGAACAGATTCTGGTGAATCCAGAGTAGGCACAATTGTCTGTCTACTCCAAACTATCAAGTCACAATGCTTTCCTAAAGTTATAGGTTTTTATCAATTTGTTCATCAAGTTTTTAAAAAATCGCTTCAAAGCTTCCATTCTATAGTATCTTATCTCCTACAGGTTATAAATTAACCAAATAAAACACCCTAAATATGAACGCCAGGGGTCCACTGAACAGTTTGATGCCCAATATGTATAGGTTTACCTAAGTATGTGGCATGTAGGGGCCCCAATGTGAACATACCCCCATATGATCTATCATTTCTGTCATTTCAGCTCCTGCAAAATCAACACAGTTACATCATTATATGTGGGATAAAGCTAGTAAAAAGTATACTCACCCCAGAAAGTCATATATTTTTGGAAAGTACACATTCCCCCGAATCTAAAATGGGTACCCATGTCTTTCTACTCTAAAAGTACCAAGCCGCAAAGCTTTTCTAAAGTTAGCAACTTCGATGACATTTCCAATAATCATATCAAAGCTTCCACTTTGCAGCATCTTATCTCCCACATAGCATTAGGTACCAAGATAAAACACCATAAATTTGAACACCAGGGGTCCACTGAACAGTTTGATGCCCAATATGTATAGGTTTCCCTAAGTATGTGGCATGTAGGGGCCCCAATGGGAACATACCCCCATATGATGTGTAATTTCAGAAAATCAACACATTTACATCCTTTGTGTGGGATTATGTGGGATTATGCTCACCCCAGAAAGCTATATATTTTTGGAAAGTACACATTCCCTCAAATCTATAATGGGTACACGTTTCCTTTTACTCCAAAGTAGCAAGTCGCAAAGCTTTCCTAAGTTTCAGATATTTCAGAAAATCGCCTAAAAATGTTGCAGTTTGCCGCATTTATCTCTCACAATTTCTAGCGTACAATTGCAAATCACCCCCAATAGGAACACCAGAGGTCTACTGAACAGTTTGTATGTACTGACCCCAAAATGAAAATAGCGCATATGGATTTCTCACCTGCCAACTCAGCTTTTGCACACAGAGCCCCCTGTCAGCGTATTATTTGCTGTAACCCCCCCAAACTATACAGAAAACCATATATTTTTGGAAAGTATACATTCTGACAAATCCAATATGGGTAAAGAGTCTTTTCTACACCAAAGTACCAATCTGCAAAGCTTTCCTAAAGTTATTGGTTTTTATGACATTTCAGAAAATTGGCTAAAAATGTTGTAATTTGCCGCATTTATCTCACACAATTTCTTGCATACAAAGGCAAGTCACCCCATATAGGAACACCAGAGGACTACTGAACAGTTTGATGCCCAATATGCATAGATATACCAAAGTCTGTGGTATGTACTGACCCCAAAATAAAAATAGCCCATAAGGATTTCTCGCCTGCCAACTCAGCTTTTGCACACAGAGCCCCCTGTCAGCATATTATATGCAGTAACACCCCCAAACTATACAGAGACCCCCAGAAAGACATATATTTTTGGAAAATACACATTCTGATGAATTCAAAATAGGTAAAGTTATTTCTCTACACCAAAGTTACACACAGCAAAGCTATGCTAAAAACAGATCAGGAACACTAATACAGGGATAAAAATGCAATAAAACCACAAAAATTGTGCAAATTAGTGAAACAACAAAATAAGTCACGGTGTCAAAATAAACAGTTTTTAAGGAAAAGAAACTAAAAACAAAGTGGTAAAAAAAATGTTTGTGTATACATGTGTAAAAGTTGTGTGACAGTGTGTAAGTGTGTATATGAGTGTATATAAGTGTATATAGGTGTATATAAGTGTATATAGGTGTATATAAGTGTGCAAAACAAAACAAAAAAATGCAAAATTGTGTGCTGTATATGTGTGTAAATGTATATAAGTGTGTATAAATGCAAAAAAAAATAACCCTTACCTGTCTTCAAGCTTGCCTGGTCCTGGTGCTGCAGTCCTGTCCTCATCTCGCGTGGGCTGGCACTGGGGAGTAGTCGTAGTCTTTGCGAAAGATACGACTTTTTAATGGAAGTTAGCGCAAATCGCTAAAAAGTTGTGTAATTTTAACAATATTATCGAGGTTATTAAGAAAAGTTCTATAAATTAGAACAAATACGATTTATTAATTATAGCTGCAGGTGACAATTTTTTTTGCCGCATGACATTTTCGCCATTTCACGGATCTTTTGAAAGATTCGGCAATTTTTTGGCCAAAGCGAAACGGAACAGATTCGCTCATCACTAGACGCGACCCGGACTTTTTTTTGATGCAACCGTAGTTTGGCCTAAACCATGAATTTTTTGTCCCAACCACGACTTTATTTTGCTGCAACCGTGGCTTTTTTCTCACTTGGCAAATTTTTTTTTTTGCAGAGAATTTTTGTGCCCTTTTTGCAGAAAATGGAGAAATGTGGAATTTGAAAGTGAATCCATATTGGGCCAACAATTCTGCTCGTCACTGCCCCTCACAGATAATTTACTATAAAATGAATAATGTACAAATAGATGGAATGAAGCTGAATGTCCACTCTACCCTCTCCTGGTGCCAGTATTATTAGACATTTTGCATGTGATTTACAGCAGGTTTTTATTATTGTGTTGGGTTGAAAACCCCACAGACTGTTCTTCGACTTTTGCTTATTCTTCCGCTTCTTCTTCTTCTTCGTCTTCTTCGTCTTCTTCGTCTTAGCACCCCCATTTTCTAAACGCTACTCCTCCTACAGTTTAAGGGGTACAACACCCAAACTCCCCACACATCTTTGCCCTATAGCGGAGCAGGTTGCTTGTGCTTTTCTAAGTGATCCCGCCCCCCATCTTTTTGTGGCGCCGCTCCCATTGATTTTGACAGAGAAGATTTTCAAATTGCTGCCGCACTTACAGCTTTGAAGCTACACCCCCCAAACCCTGAATGAAACAGCAACATTTTTTGGATGGCCCCAAAGTGGTAGGGGCCAAAAACAGCCAATCAAATTTCATCCATTGACTTTAATGGGGAAATTGAAACTGCTGCCAATCTTACAGCTTTGAGGCTACACTCCCCAAACTTGAATCACACAGTCATGGGCTCAGCCTGAATGAAAATATGATGATTGCTGGATGCCCAAAAGTAGGCGGAGCTGTGAACAGCCACTCAGATTTTACCTATTGACTTGGTCAAAATCAAACCTTCTGCCATTCTCACAGTAATAATGCCATGGGCCCCAAACTTTGCAGAGTTAGGCAGCAAGTAACTGTGATTCAAAGTTAGAAAAAGTAGGCGGAGCCACCAACAGCCAATCGGATTTTACCTATTGACTTTCAATGGGGAAATTCAGCCTGCTGCCATTCTCACAGTATTAACTCCAGGGTCCCCAAACTTTGCACAGTTGGTCACTAGGGGACTGCGTTTTTAGTTTTGAAAAAGTGGGTGGAGCCACCAACAGCCAATCAGATTTCACTTATTAAATTTTATTGGTTTGATGCCAGGGTTCCCAAACTTTGCACGGTCAGTCACTGGGTGACTATGTACTCAAGGTTAGAAAAAGTGGGCCGTGCTACCTAAAGCCAATCATATTTCTTTCATTGTTTTCAGTGGGGAAATTTTAACTGCTGCCATTCTCACATGTTTAATGTCAGGGGCTCCAAACTTTACACAGTTTGTCATTGGGTGACTATGTTTCACATTTAGAAAAGTGGGCAGGGCCAACAACAGCCAATCAGATTTCAACTATAAACTTCATATGTTTAAATTTAAACTGCTGTTATTCTTTAAATATTAATACTAAGGTCCAAAATATCATGAAGTAATCACAGTCTAAGCTAAGCAGTATATGACTCTTACCCGAAATATGAATGGGCAGGCACTCCGATTCCCAAAAAGCGGTGTATCAAACAGCAGCAGACATGTTGAATTTAAAAGTGTACAAATTTTTATTTAACCCATATATAGGGTACTTAATCATAGGCTAACGGACATTTACTACATTCACAGTATTTAAAGTCAATGTGGCCAATCAGAAGATTCCTAAAATTGGCCTATCACAGACGTCATATAATTATACAATTAGATGACAGAATGTGAGAGGTTAAGAGGTATTTACATAAGGATTTGAAGGTGGATTTCAATAATGAAAGTAAAAAGTGAAAATCCAGTACTTTTAGGCACATTATACATAACAGGTGGCATCATAATCATAGTTGAGACCGTTTGGTTGTCTAGTTTTGAGAAAAAATATCCATTTAGTTTCTTTTCTAATTAAAGCCTGAATTAAGTCTCAACTGCGGGGACCAGGGAAAACTCTATCAATCCCTATAATGTTGAGATAGGATAGAGATCTATTGGAACAGTCATTAAAGTGCTTGGCTACTGTAGACAAAAATGATATACACAAGCGACAAAAAAGACGCGGGTGACAAATGCGTTTCATGAATTTTTCGCCGTTTCACAAATTTTCTTGAATTTTATGGGGAACCGAAACGGGACAGATTCACTCATCACTAGTGGGGGCTTTTAAAGTCATATAATAAAATAAATTGCACTTTAAAAAGGGTTTGAATCATATAAATACAGCTGGGGTAAGGAGTGATTCAAATACATAGGTTAGCTACCAGCTATTCATTCTAACCAGACTGTGTAGGGCACACACTTTCATTGCACTTTCCTGAATTCCACGTTGGTTCCCACTGTACTTTATCATTAAATAGAAATGCATTACTAATAAGTATCTCTTAGAAATAAGAAATTTCAGTGCAATACTTTTCATACCATCACATGACACAGAGGGAAACCTATTAGTATAACAAATGTCATCATGGTGACTCTTGGGTAAAACATTGACTTGTTCATTGATTCAGATGCAAATGGCGAGCCCTTGATTCAGAAAAATATAAACCACGTCAATTTAATCATATCAGTCTTATTTTTCATCTGTCATTTTCAAATGTATGATGTTAATATGCCCGTCTACATTCTACACAACCTGAATAATATAACCAGGTTTTCTGAACTTTCAGGTATATCTTATTGGCTAATTTTACTACTTTAGGACAACAGTTTTTTTGTGTTCATTTCAGGTCTTAAAAAAATAATAAAACATTTGGGAAGAAATATACAACCTAGTAACCCAGCACTGGAGGATAAAATGGCAAATATCTCAACTGCCACCATTCTACTGCCCTTAGTGCTCAGGTATGCAGGGACAAATGCCCCCCACACGCTACAGAACCCCAACATACTGAAAGTGATGTTTTTAGCCTCATTAAATCGGTCAGGGAAATCCTTGGCTAGAAATGCAGCAATGAAACTTAGTAGGGCCAACGTTCCTATATATCCAATTATACAGAAGAAGAAAGCGACTGAACCCTCATTGCACTGTAAAATAATAATATCCTTTTCAGAAATCATATCAGCCTCCACATATGGAGGATATGAGGCCACCCATCCCACAGAAATGCCCATCTCAGCCAAACAACATACAATGACTAATATGATGGCCAGTTGGGTTCCTACATACTTCTTCAGCTTGCTCCCAGGCTTTGTGGCATTGAAGGCAATAATAACTGTGAGAGTTTTAGCCAACACAGAAGAAACAGAAATAGTAAATACAATCCCAAAGGTTATTTGTCGGAGGAGACAACATATCTGTGTTGGGCGCCCAATGAATAATAAAGTGCAGAGGGAACACAACATGAGAGAGATGAGGATGAGACAGCTGAGATGTTGGTTATTGGCTCTCACAATCGGAGTGTGCCAATATTTCAAGAAGATTGTGAATACTGCATAAACTGCAAAGAAGAGTATCAAGGTTATGGTAGTTAAACCAAACCCCATGCTATCCATGTAGGAAATGTAAGTTATGGTTTTGGGAATACAGTCGGTTCTTTGTAAGTTAGATTTTCTATCTTCTGGGCATTTTGAACATCCTGGAGCATCTGAAATAAAAAAAGAAAGTGAATGCAATGAGAGAAAATTCAAACTTCAGAAAGTTTACAAAGTACATTTAGCAAATTCTTTACAAATACGTACGTGCAGTCATGAAATTAACAACACAGCAACTTGCAACTTGTTTAAATAAACTTTAATGACTTTAATGTTTAATTACTTTAACATATTTTTTTGGAGTTACTGGTTCTCTTTAGATGATGTTAAAACAGATATAAATGTAGAAGGGTAAATACTAGTGATGAGCGAATCTGTCCCATTTTGCTTCGCCATAAGATTTGCAAAACGGTGAAAAATATGCGAAACGCATTTGTCATGCAATTTTTTTTGGAGCCTGCGTCTATTTTTTTGTCGACCACATGTATTTTTTTTGTCCCCATTGCTTTTTTATGCGACCGCGCCTTTTTTTGACGCGACCATGCCCAATTTGTCGTGACCGCACCCTTTTTTTGGACAAAAAAAATTCTGCATGACAAATGTTTCCTTGGCAAATTTTCACGGAAGCTTTACAAAACAATTCGCCAATGGTGAAATGTGGAAATGCGCTGTGAACCCATGCCTGGCAAAAAATTCGCTCATCACTTGTGAATACAATTTTGTTGGTATATTTTATATAGTGAGGGAACATTCTGGAAGAAAAACAAAAGGGTGGTTAATTAACAGACATTTTTCCAAAAGGAGGGGAGAGTGTTTTTTTAATGCTTGAGATTACTATGAAACCCATAGTGGATGTTTATTTTACTAAAATGATGTGAAGATGAAAAAATATGTTGGTCCAAGATAAAGACCTGTGGTAAAGATGAAAATAGAAGAGGGCAGGTTCAAAAATGTAAACACTGAAATTCTTAGATAATTTCAAGGAGAACTAGAAATAGTAGTGCCAAGTCAGTTAAAGCAGTAGGTGACTAGGGGAGAGGTCTATATGGATGAGACTTGACCCTTTAATCAATCAAATACAAATCATGATCCTGAAAAAGTTGTAGAGGAAAAGGAGGTTAGTTTTAGACAGGGGTTGAATTAGAGTTAGGTCTTGTAGCAGGGAATATCAAAGAAAAGAAAGAGAACATTAGATATGGAACATATATTGAATATATCAAGTTAATGGCATTATTAATGGATGGGGAAGGTGGACTTTTATGAAAAGCAAGTGAACTAAAGTAATCTGAGTGTAGGAAAGAGGCAGGGTGGTTACCAGGGACAATGATGCCTCCCAAGATATGAAAGTAGCTTATTAACTTTCAGTAAAGCTGAAGATTTTCCTTCATCCAAGTCATGGTATGACTTTGGTAGAAATAATATAAACGCAAACTATCTACTGAATGGTAGTGTGTTGGGGGGGATCCTTAATGGAGAAGGATCTAGGGGTTTTTGTTGATAACAAGTTGTCTAATTCCAGGCAGTGTCATTCTGTGGCTACTAAAGCAAATAAAGTGCTGTCTTGTATAAAAAAGGGCATTGACTCAAGGGATGAGAACATAATTTTGCCCCTTTATAGGTCCCTGGTAAGGCCTCACCTTGAGTATGGGGGGCAGTTTTGGGCTCCAGTCCTTAAGAAGGATATTAATGAGCTGGAGAAAGTGCAGAGACTGCAACTAAACTGGTTAAGGGGATGGAAGGGTTAAACTATGAGGTGAGACTGTCGAGGTTGAGGTTGTTTTCTCTGGAAAAGAGGCGCTTGCGAGGGGACATGATTACTCTGTACAAGTACATTAGAGGGGATTATAGGCAGTTGGGGGATGTTCTTTTTTCCCATAAAAACAATCAACGCACCAGAGGTCACCCCTTTAGATTAGAGGAATGGAGCTTCCATTTGAAGCGGGTGGTTTTTCACGGTGAGGGCAGTGAGGTTGAGGAATTCCCTTCCTGGTGATGTGGTAATGGCAGATTCTGTTAATGCCTTTAAGAGGGGCCTGGATGAGTTCTTGAACAATCAGAATATCCAAGGCTATTGTGATACTAATATCTACAGTTAGTACTAGTGGTTGTATATATAGTTTATGTATGCGAGTGTATAGATTGGTAGGTGTGGGTTAGGTGTGCTGGGTTTACTTGGATGGGTTGAACTTGATGGACACTGGTCTTTTTTCAACCCTATGTAGCTATGTAACTATGTAACTATGTACTATGTAACTATGGTATATCTAGTATAAATAAATCTAAAGCAACTGGACTTGTTAAGTAATCATTAGAGACATTACACTACTCATCCGAGCAGCTTCTTCAGGTCAAAGTGCCATTGGGATTGGATTAGTGGAAGAGTTACACAGTGCCATTGGGATTGGATTGGTGGAAGAGTTACAAAGTGCCATTGGGATTGGATTAGTGGAAGAGTTACAAAGTGCCATTGTGATTGGATTAGTGGAAGAGTTACAAAGTGCCATTGGGATTGGAAGTGGAAGAGTATAAATGCTGAGGACTTCCCATACTATCAGTAGGACTGAAGAAGCTGCTCGGATGAGTAGTGAAATGTCTTCAATGATTACCTAACAAGTCCAGTTGCTTTAGATTTATTTATACTAGATATTTCTACAATTATGCTATTCTATCCTACAGAGAATTATTAAGTGATATAAACCCAAAAAGTGTACCTTACGTTCATTAAGACGGCCATGACCTGCTGACAGAGACTGGTACTGACCTGTTATATTAGACATCTCCCCATCCACACACTTGATACAGTCGTAACAACAAGAGAGTTCACCTTCTCTTTTGGATTTCCTGGATCCCGGGGCACAGGGTTCATTGCACAGAGACTGAGGGATCTGTATTGTAAGATTTAATACATTTCATATTTCATTGACTGACCAGCACGCCCTAGCAAATTGCATACATTAAGGGGCCGATTCACTAAAATTCAATTTATTCTGACCTTGAAAGTCGTATAAACTTCAAATGGTATAAATTCAAATTAAACGCCATCATTGTTGTATTTATAAAATGCCATGATGATGCTTGAATCGTTTGTATAAAAATTTCTAGTTTAAGCATACGTTCATTTCCATGAATCCTTTTTATTTTTCCCAAACAGGAAGTGCTCCAGCAGCCATTTTAGGAGCATTGGCTCATTCTTGGAAAACAATAATGTGTTTAAGTTTCACTTGAAACTGGGTGAAATACAAAACAATGAGGGGGTTTACTTACCCTTGAAACTGGGTGAAACCGAAAGCAATGAGGGGATTCATTTCTTCTTAAAAATGGGTTAAACAGAAAACAATGAGGGGGTTAACGTCTCCTTAAAAATGTGCCAAGGCCAGGCTGTCACTGACTATTCCATTCCTCTACTGTTCTAAGCCTCCATAGGGACTCAATGGTATTGACAGATCAAACCTGCCAAATGTTTTTTGACAAAAAAAATTTAACAAATCATGAATTTGCCAGTCATGGATTTGCAGTGAAGTTCTGCATTTTGCCATTGGCGAATTGTATTGCGAAACTTCAGCAAAAATTCGGCACAAAAAAATTTGTTGCATGTCAAAAAAATATTGCAGTCACGTCAAAATAGGCGTGGTCGTGTCAAATTGGGTGTGGCGCACAACCCTGTTTCGGGAGTTATCCAACATTTTTCTGTAAAGCAAAAACGGGACAGATTCGCTCATCACTAATTATCACGAGTTATTTTTGAAAAACTTTATTTTTTGGGAAATTACCCA
Source organism: Xenopus tropicalis (assembly GCF_000004195.4). Classification (NCBI taxonomy): domain Eukaryota; kingdom Metazoa; phylum Chordata; class Amphibia; order Anura; family Pipidae; genus Xenopus; species Xenopus tropicalis. The sequence goes on from NC_030681.2 coordinate 154,881,775, forward strand.
AAAAATTGTAATTTTTCAAGAAACAATATCAAAAATAACAAAATCGAGTACTGGCAAAAAGCCCCTAAAATTTACATTTATTTAGAGTGTTGCTAATCTGACAAAATGTATTAAAACTATATAATAAAATAGTTTTTGCACATTCCTTTTAAGACACTTATTCCCCACATAGTATTCCTGCACAAGGGCCAATGAATGACTGCATCAACCCTATTGGTTCCAACATGTGGGTGGCCATATCGGGCCCAGATCCCCTCATTTGGTGACCAGGGCTGCTGCAGTTACCAGGGGTGGCAAAAAGCCAAATTGGAAAATGGAAATTTGTCTCTGCTAGTGTAAAGCGTGCAATCTCTGCACTGGTCGGCACTTAACCTGTTCTGGCACTAAAGTTGGTGAAGAGCAGGAGAATGGGGGCCCCCTCGGAGCTGATGCCCAGGCAGCAGTTGCCCCAAGATTTCCGCTGTTGTTGGTGGCCTCGCCCAATGAGTGGCTGTGTCACCTTAGTTGTGTGAATATATGCAACAATAGGGATAAAAGCAGATGAATAAGAAGGAGAATGAAGAGAAATAGTCAGATATGATAATAGCCATTGTGTATTCAAGAAGAAAAGTTTAAATTTATATGTCTTGCATGCAGTGCTTTCATTCTTACCATATCAAAATACGGAAGCCCCAAATTAACACTGCTGTCTACACGCATAGACATCTCCGTATTGCTCGATACGTTAAAATTTCCAACCTTCATTTTCTGGACGTGATCGTTTGGTAGGAAAAACCACTTCAAAATGTCAAATTGGGCTGCCGGGCTCCCAAATGCCTTACCAACAGCCGCGTTTATCTGTAAAATATATTATTATTATTACCAATAACGGAACTTAATGATAGAAGGTTGGGAAAATTCTGTAAATAATCCTGCAAATCTGAGAAATGTATCAGATAGAGCTCAAGAAGGGTCTGTGCAAAATGCACTAAGCACCTTGTGCTCGACTGAAAATCTGGTGCAAAGGGACGGGCGCACTTCTTTTCTTCCTGCCAGCAGGTACTAAGTACACAAATGTAAATTGAATTTGACAATTCCCCACATTAAACTTGCCGAGTTCATGTAGAAGTCAGTGCCAGAGTTCCCTTCCCTTTTCTTGAAGTTTTTTCTTTTGTCTCAAAATTTAACATTTTGGTTTTGTCCAAAAATCATGACTTTTTCATGGGGACAATTAGAAAAAGTCAAGTTTTTATGACTTTCCCTTGCAACTTTTATTTAGTAATTATCAGAAATTCGGGAAAACGTATTCAGTGGAATTTGAAAATAAAAAAAAAAGGGAAATTATGGAGTTTTAGTAAATCTACCCCTAATTGTTAATCTTCAAGCAGCTAAACTAAAGTGTAATATCGATGGATGTTGCTGCCATTTTTGATGTTCACAAGCCTGTAAGTAAGGTTGGCACAGTGATGGTTGATTCAAAGTCTCTGAGCCCAAGT